>NW_014577608.1:40693-52522 GCF_000485595.1 Priapulus caudatus
GTAGTTATAGAGACAATCATTGGTACATTTATTATGATATGACAGCGAGAAAGTATAATCCCGTAGAATCCGAGCAAAGTGTTTGTCTTAAAATATAAACTCCATGGTAAGTGACACAGATAAAGTTAAATATTTCATGTAAGCTGAATTATTTGTAAAACACTGCACTGGGGTAACGAACAGAAACACTGGCAGCATTCGCTACTGGCCACTGAACTATCTGTGTCAGTACGGTGTACTGTCTCAGAGCAGTAGTGGAGCGGGGAATCTGCTGAGGGTAGGGGGGGGGTGGTATCTGTAGACGTAGCACCATCTATTTGATGGAATTAGATTTTTTTGTTTGAGCCAGAACTATCTCGCCAGACGTTGGGATTCTGAATATGCTCATACGGCGGGCAGTCAAGAGACGCAGGTAATTCCCGACGGTTAATGTGATGTGGATCTGCTGTATCGCACTGCGCATCTATTGACGAATATGTCATTGTTTTCGAATTTTTGACTTATATAATCTTAATACTAATACATTTTTTAAATTTTTTCTCAGCCAGAAGGCACCATGCCCCAGACGTGCGTGATTGCTGAAGTATATTCTTCAGTAGCGGCGATTGAGTGACAAAATCCAAGGGCGAAAAGAGCGAGGATTCAAACAAACATACGACGAACACACGACACAGCAGATTAGCCAATATAGTATACGATATACTGTGTGTGTGTGTGTGGGTGTTGTGTGTTGTGTGTTGTGTGTGTGTTGTGTGTGTGTGGTGTGTGCTGGTGTGTTGTGTGCGTGGCGTGGCGTGCGTGCGTGCGTGCGTGCGGTTGCGTGCGTGTCGTGCGTGCGTGCGTGGCGTGCGTGCTGGTGCTGTCGTGTGTGTGTTTCCTTACATCATGTGCACCACCACACCCCTGAAACGACCCATAGATCTATTGCTTTCGCGGACAGATCCATGGTGACGGTCACTCCGCGCGCTGAAATAGGTTTACGGTCGATTACGTCATGGGCAATACACGTCGCCACCGAAGCGGATCGTTCTACTTCCCGATCACACCGTGGATTCGGCGCTACCACACTCACGCTTCCAATAGAGGTTTGACACCCGCAGTCTACCTCAAGCGACGACGACGTAGGCAGAAGGTTCCGTAAGCAGGAGCTGCTAGAGAAAGCAGACTTACGAGTTTCGTGCTGGCCACTGATTCCGGATTCCCGACACCAGCGGCGAAGATGCTGCGCAGCGCGACGAGAGTCTTCTCTAATGTATGTAAACAAAGGTGCGTGCGTGCGTGGCGTGCGTGCATGTGAGTGGAGAGAATTGCATGATGAAGATTCTTCCTCTTTTCTTTCCTCATTCCCAACGCGAATCCGCAGATTTCTTTCTGCTGTCTTTCTGCGCAGTCTCTCTCCTCCGCGCTCTATCTCGCGCGCTCATCTCTCGCCTGCTCGGCATCTCTGTCTGTCTCTTTCACGAATCTCTTTCCGCGCTTACTCCTCTTTGCTCGTTCCTTATTCATTTATAGTGTGATTTAAATGTTTGAAATACTATCACAAACTAGCTTAACAGTAGACTCAAACCAGGGGTTAAAAGAGCGGGCACCGGTAATCGTTTTTAATATTATCGCTTATCGGTTATAGCTGGTCTATTCTCTCTCTCTCTCTATCTCTCCTCTCTCTAATATATATGTAATATATATATAAGATATTAGTATTGTATATGTAGTGGTGCTTCGGGTTTCGTCGTGTTGCAGTGGGAACCTCGTGGCCCGTAGGTACAGACTCTGCCGAGAGCGCCATCATCGCGCGACTTGTCAAGGACTGGAAATTCCCTGGAAAGACATCAAGGAAGCATGTTCAAAGTTCAAACACTTCCCTCTCGCCGCGAGTCAGTGAAGTCCCAACCGCAGGCCACGCGCGCATGCGCCCGCCTATGCGTGCATTGACGTCGTCAGTGGTGACGTTATATTATTTTTAATCTGATATAGGCATCTGTTGTCTACGGTGATTTACAGGGAAACGGTATGAGTGACGACAACGAATGGACTATTTTGTAAACTATTACCCTAGTCAGCCCACTTACGCTCCATCATCTGTTGGATAGACGCTTCAAAAAACAATGCTTGCAACGAAGTGCTCGTAAACTTCACAACTATGGCGTGTACGCCGTGAAAAAAAACGAACACTTAACTTGTCTAGTTTACCTAACTAACTCCGTAACTAGTAGGCAATAACCAATATTGGTTTCGTTGTCTTCCTTCATCCGAGGAGAGGGTAATAATGTCGTCTACCTGTCTGATTAGTCAGTGTTGTCGTGGCAGTGCGTGAATGATTTTGTTCAAACGGGACGAGCATATTCGCAGACAAGCGCTGCAGGCTCAATCGCCGGGTCGCCATACTAAAACTCTGCACGGAATACCCCGACAAGTACGGTCGACCTCTATCTGCACTACCGCTGCGTGCGCCACGTGTGCACTACTAGCTGTAAACTGTCGGTGAGGGGCGTCATCCAGAAACATCTCGTAGCTCTAAAAGCGATAGAAGAGGATTATTAATATTTATTACATTCTCGTAGGAAAATGTTCGCCATATTACGACTAAACTTATTGAAGACTACCCGAATAACTACTTGAAATATTAGTGACATTCAGCGTTTCGTAGCTGTCGTGTGAGGCGTCCGGTTCTGAGCAAGAGATGTATCAGTGACCACGGTATATAACATCAATCTGCCTCCTCCTTCCTCCCCGCCGTCCTGCAGCTTCTTACAGAGAGTATCAGTGACACGGGTATAAGCATGCACATCTACGCTCCTCCCTTCTCCCCGCTCCCTGTCAGCTTCTACAGAGATGTATTACTGACACGGATATAGAACACACATTGGCCTCCAGCTCTCTTCTCGCCCGCCTCCCCTGCAGCTTCTTACAGAGATGTATTTAGTGTACACGGGTATAAACACTATCCCTCCTCCCTCCCCTACTCCCGCAGCTCTACAGAGATGTATTACTGTACCACGGGTATATACATCTACATCTGCCTCCTCCTTCTCCCCGCTCCCTGCATGCTTCTTACAGGAGATGTATTCTGATCACGGGTATAACATCACATGAGCCTCCTCCTTTCTCCCCGCTCCCTGCAGATTCTTACAGAGATTGTAATCAGCCGACACGGGTATACACACAACACCTACCCTCCTCCTTTCCCCACTCCCTGGCAGCTTCCTTACACAGCAGATGTATCATCACACGTATAACATCACATCTACCTCCTCCCTTCCTTCCACCTCTCCCTGCAGCTTCTACAGGAAGATGTATCAGTACACGGGTATAACATCACATCTGTCCTCCTCTCCTTCTCCCCGCTCGCCTGCAGCTTTCTTAAGCAGAAAAGAAAATGTTATTTAAACGACACGGTATTAACATCAACATCTGCCTCCTCCCTTCTCATCCCGCTCCCTGCAGCTTCTTACAGAGTATGTAATCAGTGACACGGTATCTAACATGCACATCGCACTGCCCCCTTCTCCCCACTCCCTGCAGCTTGCTTAACAGAGATTATTACTGACACGGGTAAGAACATCACATCTACCTCCCTCCCTTCTCACCCGCTCCCTGCAGCTTCTTACAGAAAGATGCTATTAGGACACGGATATGACATCACGATCTTCCTCCCATCCCTTCTCCCCGATCACCTGCACTTCTGTACAGAGGCTATCATTGATCAACGGTATAGACATCACATCTACTCCCTTCTCCGCTCCCCTGCACTTTCTCATACAGAGATGTATTACGGACATCGGTATGAACATCACATCTGCCCCCCTTCTCCCCCGCTCCCTGCAGCTCTTAACAGAGAGTATTATGAGCACCGGTAAACATCACACTGCCTCCGTCATCCTCTCCCGCGCTCCCGCACTTCTACAGGAGATGTAATTACTGACACGGGATAACCATCACAATCTACCTCCTCCCTTCTCCCACCGCCCCCAGCTTCTTCATCAAGAAGATGTATTACGGGACACGGTATAGACATCACATCTGCCTTCGCTCCCTTCTCCCCGCTCCCTGCAGCTCTGTACAGAGATGTATACTGGACACGGCTATAAGCATCACATCTGCCCCAGCCCTTACTCCCCGCTCCCGCAATGCTTCTTTACAGAGATGTATCAAGTTGACACGTATAACATCCACGATCTAACTACTCGCCTCTCCCCACTCCCCTGCACTTCCTAAAATGTGTATCAGTGACACGGGGATAGCACATCACATCGTACCTCCTCCCTTCTCCACGCTCGCCTGCAGCCTTCTACATAAGATGTATTCAGTGGACCACGGATAGACATTCACATCTGCCTCCTCCCTTCTGCTCCCGCTGCTCCTGCAGCTTCTTACAGAGATGTATTATTAACTGTACGGGTATAGGACATTACATTCTGCCTCGCTCCGCTTCTCCTGGACCGCTCTCCCTCATCTTCTTACAAGATGTACTCAGTGACACGGTATAACATCACATCTGCCTCCCTCCTTCTCCCCACTCCCTGCAGCTTCTACAGAGATGTATTACTGACACGGGGTATAACATCACATTCTTACCTCCTCAGCTTTCTCCACCGCTTCCTGGCAGCTTCCTTACAGAGATGTATATAGGTGACACGGGTATTAGACGATCACATTCGCCTCTCTCCGCTTCTCCCCGCCGCCTGCATGCTCTTACAGAGATGTATCATTACACTGGTATAACATCACATCTACCTCCTTCCTTCTCGCCCGCTCGCTGCCAGCTTTCTTACAGAGATGTATCAGTGACAGCGGGTAATGACATCAGCATCATACGTCGTCCCCTTCTCCCCGCCCCTGCAGCTTCTTACAGAGATGTATCAGTGACACGGTATAACATCACATCTAGCCTCATCTCCTTCTCCCCGCTGCGCTGCAGCTTATTACAGAGATTATTACTGGACAACGGGAAAGCCATCACATCTTGCCTCCTCCCTTCTCGCCCGGCTCCCTGCAGCTCTACAGAGATGTATCAGTGACACGGTATACGACATTACAACATCTAACATCCTCGTCCTTCTCCCCGCTCTGCAGCTTCTTACAAGAGATTGTATGCCAAGTGACACGGGTATAACATCACATCTGCCTCTCCCTTCTCCACCGCTTCCCTGCAAGCTTCTTACAGAAGATGTAATCAGTGAACACGTAATAACATCACATCTGCCTCCCCCCTCTCCCCGCTCCTGCAGCTTTCTCTACATAAGATGCTTCAGTGCTACACGGGATATGACAATCCACACTCTACTCCTCAGCTTCCTCCACCGCTCCCTGCCTTTATAATTACGATAAAATGACTGCTGAAATATTTGTCACGCACGCACGCACGCACGCACGCACGCACGCACGCACGCACACACACACACACACACACACACCTGTATAACCTGTGCCGTCTCCTCCTGAGTAGCTGCCCTTGCATCATACCCGTTTACTTCCAGTACTCTGTCGTCCGGCTGAAGCGTCCCATTCTGATAGGCAGCACCCCCTTCAATCTAACCACGCAGCGCAGCATGAGAACAGAAAAGCCTCTAAATTCTTTAACAGGTTGGTTGCTTCATATTTATCACTCTGTGCCGGTTTTATCACTTACCCAGCCTCACGCCAGTTTAATTACGTTACTGAAATTCTACTCTTTCAGCAGTTCCACACAACACGTTGCCATGGCAATTATAGTTATTGACCTACCATGCGCTATTGTATTTCATGTATCATACAATTTCCCTATCGATGCACGTAGCAGAGGTTAAATTACCGGACAAATTCAACGTAATTTTCAAGCTTTTATTTATATCTGCCCTCTGCTGCCATCTGATAAGATTGTTTCATGAAAGAGGAAAGCTAATAAAATTGCAGGAAAAGCTTTTCTCAGCGTTGAATTATTAATCACATTCAATAATTCACGTACCACATCTAAAATATAAATTCCCGGCTCGTATCGCTTTCCGACGAGCTTTATTCCTAACTGTCGTCCGTTTTCCTTTGGTAGCGTCACTTTGAACAGTTCTGAAACATTGAGACAGCGAGACGCACGAATTAGAATCGAATCACAGAGCTTTTAACGTAGTCCGACACGTGCTTCTTCCCACAGGTGCATATCTGCGTCAGCAACTTTGCATCAGTTGGTAATTCGTATGTGTTGTGAGCATATATACATATATATCAATAGTCCATAATAGAAAATGTTTCATATATTTTATCGATACTGTCACGTGACATGATGATCACGCACGCAATAGGTAGTCGAGTTTATAGCTCCACAAGGACACTTTGTATTTATATATAGTGTCAGTTCAAGTGTATTACAAGCAGTATACACGCATTACGAACATAACACAGACGAAATATTACCAGGACGTTTGCTACGATATTTTCGTTCATATCTCTCTCGTTTTTTTCTCATACGATGGGATCTTATGGTAATCGTAATCGTGAACACAATCCAAACGGCGGTTTCGCTGAATATAAACCATTTTCTACATTATTTCTAATATTGCTATTTTCTTCAGCATAGACAGCGAATTGTGCATGCTTCGCATGTAATGGGATGGCAATGCGGGGATTTGGAAATAAGGGTTTTATAACGGCCAATATCACGATGAATATTTCGAATCTCAGAAGCTGATTTCTCCGGCATCGATATTATCTAGCCAGACCTGTAGACGCGACTGGAATCGTAACATGTGTGGATCGCGAAAGTGAACTATTCGTATGAGTTGAGATAGACTAATGGCCTAATAATTGTAGAGGATTTATTTCGAGTTGACATTATTGCCTGTATTGTCAAATGACCTTATTAATCCTATACTTATCTTGTCAACATAATGCGTATACACACGGATCCGAATCCTGACCGGATGAAACATGCTGCTTAGTTCTATTTATTTATTTATTTTATCTAATCATTCCCTTAGAGAGCGGCTCAGCTCTGCGTATATGTTGCGCTACTCACCGATAGCTGTGCAATCCTACCAAGCCCTAATAACAAACACTTATCCCTTTGTGCTGCAGCTGCCTGAATCTCCTCCTCCTCCTCCTCCTCCCCTCCTCCTCCTCTAACGTTGTGTTGATGCCTCTCACCTTCCTCAAACCTCCGCCTCCTTCTCAGCAAGCTCCCTCCTTATACTCTTCCTACCTCTCCTCGTCCTCCTGTAGTATAATCCTTTAGCATCTCCCTAACCGCTTCCCATTCCCTAACAAACCTCAAGCATCGCACATCTTCTCTTTATCCGCATCCCCGCAGCATCCCTGCCCGCATCCCTGCATCCCCGCAGCATCCCTGCCCGCATCCCCGGAAAAAATTGGGGAAAATAGTGCTATTCACGACTACCATTATTCTTACTTTGCCTGCGAGTCTAGAATAATTTCGATGGTATTGCATTAAGCAAGAATTCCTATGCTCTCTACAAACAAGACTCAACGTTTGCTCAATACGATCACTCCTAGGCTGACCGATATCGCGCTCCTAAAACCTCACTCCACATCCCTAACGCCGGCTTCGAATCCACTTCTGCCCAGCATCGCCTACACGCGGGTAGCATTCTGGCTACATCGGTTGCCGTCACCCACTTGTGAGACGCTCGATAATTGATGTATATGCCCAAATTGTACTGTTACTACGACTTAGTACTGAGCTGCGTTGTGTAAAAAATTGATGGAGCCGGCTCCATCCGATGACCGCGGGCGGTTAGCCGTGCTACTGGAAAGATAACTGAAGACTAAGGGCATAGCGGCGATTTGCCTCCGAATGTCACCTATGATAACGAGCACCGTCCATCACTAAATTTATCGGCGGAAAATACCGAACTTTCACGAAGCCAACGCTTAGCCGCGGTGATATGGATGCTGGCAGAAGAGTGGATTCGAAGGCGGGGCGTTTTGGCATGTGTGGGAGGGCATGGTTTAGGAGGCCGATATTCCGACCATTGAGGAGTATCGTTTGACAAGCGCGATTGGCTCGTTGTTTTAGAGAGCGAGGGAATTCTCGTCCTTAATGCAATACATGAAATTTTATTCTGACTCGCAGGCCAAGAGTAGAAATAATGCTAGTCGTGAAATAAGCACTATTTTCCATCCACCGGTTTTTCCGGCTCTGTACACTCTAGGTATTATATTAGCCTTCTTAGTACATAATATACATTACAATACATACACTCATTACATACATACATACATTACAATACGACTCAATAGTATATTAGATATACATGTAATCCAGCAGGACCCGCCCCCACCCCGCTCCACACCCCCCGCCTGTCAAGTGTGACGATCATACCGAGATGATGTGGTCGTTTATTGCTGACTCGATGCAACCTGGGACGTCTGCGCTTGTTTAAACACACGATCTCTGGCGAGCAGCGACATGTATTTGGGCGTCGCTCGGCAAAGACGAACACCTGCAGACGACGAGACGGGCGTGGCCTACAGCAGAAGAACATCAACAAGATGCCGCCATTTCTTATCACGCGGGTATATATATATATCCTATATATACTTGTTTATATTTATACTGGCTGCTATTTAATGTCATTAGCCATGGTATTTATAGGAGACCGTTTTTGGCTGATGATTTCGCGGGTATATAACCCATGTCGGTAAGGTTTGACTGATTCATCAGAGGGACGTTCAAGAGTTAGAATAGCCTTAGCGTGAGGGAGGCTAGTAGCGGTTTGTCGTGGGTAGTTCATTAGCAACACGAGGAAAACGCGGGATGCGGCTGGATACTTCAGGTTCCAGCATGCGCCCGAGCTTGGTGGATGTGCGGCACGACTTAAGAGGTGGGTCAAACTAACGGATTGTCCGGGTCGCCTGTTTCTTGATTGAGCTGGATAGCGGACAGGCACCATGTGCCTCGGTCTTCTGCAGTAAGAACAGAGCCAGCGGGCACACACTGCAGGCAGTCACAGCGGAGCGTACATGGGCAACGTTCCACCTCATCCTTGCTGCTGCTGGAACGACCCCCCGATCAATGCCGTATCGGCGATCAGTGCCGTGCTATAATTGATACCTATTTACTATTTTGGTTGTTTGAGCAGTCTTACGGCGAGCCAAAGCTCGACGAGACGCGTGGAGAGTGAATGTATAAGCGACTTTTAAAGTTCAGAATTGACTGAAACAAATGAATCTTCGACTCTTTGAATGATCGTATCTTCTGTCCGAGTACCTTGCGCTTGGTTGCGCAAACTTCGAGATCCATTAGTAGTCCGGGCGTTGCAGCAGGGGTATAGAGACAGACTATTGTACAGAAGATTGTATGCCGCAGTTAAGCTTGGGGTAGGGCGCGACGGCTTGGCGAACCTTCTATCTGTGCGCGACGCTGGGACCTTGCTTTCGTTTGCTCACCTTCTTGTCCGGTATTTGTTTGGCACGCCAATCT
This sequence comes from Priapulus caudatus, assembly GCF_000485595.1. Lineage (NCBI taxonomy): Eukaryota > Metazoa > Priapulida > Priapulimorpha > Priapulimorphida > Priapulidae > Priapulus > Priapulus caudatus. The sequence goes on from NW_014577608.1 coordinate 50,106, forward strand.
AGGTCTTCAGAGCTTTCGACATAGGAAGAGCTTACTTTCTTGCCGATGGCTGCTCCATTCTATAGTGTTGCCTTTGGAAAAGGTATCTCACGTGATTCCTCGGTGACTGCGAAGCTGAGGAGAGCGGGGAGAAGGAGGAGGCAGATGTGATGTCTATACCCGTGTCACTGATACATCTCTGTAAAAGGCAGGGAGCGGTGGAGGAAGCTGAGGAGTAGAGTGTGGATTGTCATATCCCGTGTAGCACTGAAGCATCTTATGTAGAGAAAGCTGCAGGAGCGGGGAGAGGGGGGAGGCAGATGTGATGTTATTACGTGTTCACTGATTACATCTTCTGTAAGAAGCTTGCAGGGAAGCGGTGGAGAAGGGAGAGGCAGATGTGATGTTATACCCGTGTCACTTGGCATACAATCTCTTGTAAGAAGCTGCAGAGCGGGGAGAAGGACGAGGATGTTAGATGTTGTAATGTCGTATACCGTGTCACTGATACATCTCTGTAGAGCTGCAGGGAGCCGGGCGAGAAGGGAGGAGGCAAGATGTGATGGCTTTCCCGTTGTCCAGTAATAATCTCTGTAATAAGCTGCAGCGCAGCGGGGAGAAGGAGATGAGGCTAGATGTGATGTTATACCGTGTCACTGATACATCTCTGTAAGAAGCTGCAGGGGCGGGGAGAAGGGGACGACGTATGATGCTGATGTCATTACCCGCTGTCACTGATACATCTCTGTAAGAAAGCTGGCAGCGAGCGGGCGAGAAGGAAGGAGGTAGATGTGATGTTATACCAGTGTAATGATACATCTCTGTAAGAGCATGCAGGCGGCGGGGAGAAGCGGAGAGAGGCGAATGTGATCGTCTAATACCCGTGTCACCTATATACATCTCTGTAAGGAAGCTGCCAGGAAGCGGTGGAGAAAGCTGAGGAGGTAAGAATGTGATGTTATACCCCGTGTCAGTAATACATCTCTGTAGAAGCTGCAGGGAGTGGGGAGAAGGAGGGAGGCAGATGTGATGTTATACCGTGTCACTGAGTACATCTTGTAAGAAGATGAGGGAGAGCGGTCCAGGAGAAGCGGAGCGAGGCAGAATGTAATGTCCTATACCCGTACAGTTAATAATACATCTCTGTAAGAAGCTGCAGGAGCAGCGGGAGCAGAAGGGAGGAGGCAGATGTGAATGTCTATCCGTGGTCCACTGAATACATCTTATGTAGAAGGCTGCAGGCGAGCGTGGAGAAGGGAGGAGGTACGATGTGATGTGCTATCCCCGTGTCACTGATACACATTTTAGGAAGTGCAGGGGAGTGGGGAGAGGCGAGTAGTTAGATCGTGGATGTTATACGTGTCAACTTGATACATCTCTGTAAAGAAGCATTGCGGGAGCGGGGAGTAAGGGCTGGGGCAGATGTGATGCTTATAGCCGTGTCCAGTATACATCTCTGTACAGAGCTGCAGGGAGCGGGGAGAAGGGAGCGAAGGCAGATGTGATGTCTATACCGTGTCCCGTAATACATCTTCTTGATGAAGAAGCTGGGGGCGGTGGGAGAAGGGAGGAGGTAGATTGTGATGGTTATCCCGTGTCAGTAATTACATCTCCTGTAGAAGTGCGGGAGCGCGGGAGAGGATGACGGAGGCAGTGTGATGTTTACCGGTGCTCATAATACTCTCTGTTAAGAGCTGCAGGGAGCGGGGGAGAAGGGGGGCAGATGTGATGTTCATACCGATGTCCGTAATACATCTCTGTATGAGAAAGTGCAGGGGAGCGGAGAAGGGAGTAGATGTGATGTCTATACCGTTGATCAATGATAGCCTCTGTACAGAAGTGCAGGTGATCGGGGAGAAGGGATGGGAGGAAGATCGTGATGTCATATCCGTGTCCTAATAGCATCTTTCTGTAAGAAGCTGCAGGGAGCGGGTGAGAAGGGAGGGAGGTAGATGTGATGTTCTTACCCGTGTCAGTAATAATCTCTGTTAAGCAAGCTGCAGGGAGTGGGGAGAAGGGGGCAGTGCGATGTGCATGTTAGATACCGTGTCACTGATTACATACTCTGTAAGAAGCTGCAGGGAGCGGGATGAGAAGGGAGGAGGCAGATGTTGATGTTAATACCGTGTCGTTTAAATAACATTTTCTTTTCTGCTTAAGAAAGCTGCAGGCGAGCGGGGAGAAGGAGAGGAGGACAGATGTGATGTTATACCCGTGTACTGATACATCTTCCTGTAGAAGCTGCAGGGAGAGGTGGAAGGAAGGGAGGAGGTAGATGTGATGTTATACGTGTGATGATACATCTGCTGTGTAAGGAAGCTGCCAGGGAGTGGGGAAAGGAGGAGGGTAGGTGTTGTGTGTATACCCGTGTCGGCTGATTACAATCTCTGTAAGAATCTGCAGGGAGCGGGGAGAAAGGAGGAGGCTCATGTGATGTT
>NW_014577608.1:52547-70062 GCF_000485595.1 Priapulus caudatus
GCAGCCCATCCCTGCAGCATCCCCGCAGCCATCCCGCAGCATACCTGTCCCACAGCATCCCTGCCCAGCATCCCGCCAGCATCCCTGCCGCATCCCTGGCATCCCGCAGCATCCTGCATCCCCACAGCTCCGGCAGCATCCTCACAGCATCCCTCACAGCATCCCCGCAGATCTGCCCGCTCCCCGTCAGCATCCCGCAGCATCCCTGCCGCTCCCGCGCTCGACATCCCCGCAGCATCCTGCCGATCCTGCAATCCCCGCAGCATCCTGCAGCATCCCTGCGCATTCCCACAGCATCCCCCCCGACGCAGCCCTGCGCATCCTGCATCCCGCAGCATCCCTGCAGCGAGTCCCCGGCGATACCAACAGCATTCCCGCAGACATCCCCACGCATCCTAGACAGCAATCACCTGCGCATCCACCGACAGAAATTCTCTGGCTCCCGCGCGCACTCCCTACAGCATCCCCGCAGCATCCCTGCATCCGCAGACATCTGCAGCACTCCTGCAGCATTTCCCACAGCATCCGCAGATACCTTGCATCCCGCAGCATCCCACAGCATCCTGCAGCATCCCGCAGTCGCCTGCCCGCATCCCCGCAGCATCTCTGCATCCCCGCGGCACTCTACAGGGCATCCGACCAGCATTCCTGATCCCCGCAGGCATCCCTGCAGCATCCCGCAGGCACATCCCCGCAGCATCCTGCAGCATCCCCGGCAGCACTCCTAATATCCCCGCAGCATTCTGCGGCATCCTCATGGAACCCACGCGCGAGGATGCACAGTAAGCTCACGCGGTGATAATGTATGGCGTCACGGCGCCGCCTTCATTTCGTAAATATCAGGAGAGCTGCCAGGGGCACTAAATATTTAGCTCTCTCCTCTTGCTAAACCATTAAATATAAGGGGCGCGTGCCTGCAAAGTCGGGCGTGTTGCAATGACGAGTGTGTGTATGCGCGGTGCATAATTGTACGCGGTCACGCTATTACACTTACATATGATGTAACATGTACTATGACTTACACTTACGATGTGTACATTGTACAGTATGACATTACCTTACTATGGGTGGGTACACTCGTAGCGAGTGGGTGGACTTACACTTAGGCGGTGATGTGACTGTACATGATTGACTCTCACACTTACCCTGGATTAATGTATATGTAATGTGACGTATTTTACCTTAATGTCATGGTAGATGTGACGTATTTAATATCTGTGATGTACATGTAGATTTGTGGACGTACTCTGCGGTATACCTGCTGATGTACGGTACATGTGACGTGATTTAAGTCTGTGATGTAGGTGTATATGTGACGTATTTTACATGTGATGTCGTGTACAGTGTTGACGTTTTATACCTGTTGATGTACGTTGTAGTGTGCACGTATTTATAATGTGCTGTCATGTACATGCTAACTTGACCGTACATACAGCTAAGACGTTCCTACGCTGTTACGCGTTTTAGTGGCGTCTCACAAATACATATGAAACTATCACTATTACATTTCTATTAACAACTGCAATACTAGAAATTACACCCATATTAACACTAATATTATAGTAATTAAATACTATACAGTGTCACATGCCCGCCGCTACTCGCAAACATACAACCACCACCCACACATGCACGCACGCACGCACGACACGCACCACCGCACGCACCACGCAGCACGCGCACGGCACGCACACAACACAGCAGCACACACCACAACACCACACACACACACAACACACAAACACCACCACACACACACACACACACAAGACCACACAGCGCTGTTACACTCCCATTTTAATAGTTAGTCGCATCACAGTTCGCTGCTAAACAGTCCGACGTGGCAGCTCACCGGTTCACACCAGTGAGATGTGTATAGATGCCGTAGTACTGGAGAGTCACAGGTGCGTGCTACACAGCTAGGTACCCGCACCGGCTGGTGCCAAATTGCCTGGGTATACCTCAGCTGTGTGCTTGCGCGTGCTGTATTGTGATCGCGTCGGTGTGCGGCCTGTGTTACGTACTTGTGCGTGTGTAGTATGGTGTGGGTACGTTTGTGCGTGTGTACGTTGTTGCGTGTGTACAGTGCGCGTTCGTAGCGTATGTGCGTGTGTACGATGTGGTGGATGTACGTTTGACGCGTTACGTACGTTATGTGACGTGTACGTTGTGCGTAAATGTACGTAGGTGAGCTTGTACGTAAGTATGTGTTGGCCGTCACAGAACCCTGGTCCTGCCTGAACGAATATAGAGTGTGCCACTTTCTACGATCATTCAAGTTTGCACGGGCTGAGGCTAGGCAGGCAATGTCCGCGCCCAAGGTTACGGTTTACATTACAGACAGGATCAACATTCGATCAGCATTGCTAACCACCGAGCATGACCGTGTCACGGACATACTAACACCAGTAGTAGCACCAACATCGCACCCTAGATCACTCCAACAATGTGTATTGCTACGTCGGAACAATAGGAATTTACAGCAACGTCAACTCTAGTTCTCTCGTGAGATGCAATTCGCAATTACCATAACCAGTTTCTAGACACGCTTGATACTGTCACACGATACTGAAGCACAAACACGCGCGTAGGCACGAACACATACAAATACACAATGGAGAATGGCTGAGAGAAAGGCAGAGAGAGAAAGAGGGAGAGAGAGAGAGAGAGAGGAGAGAGAGAAGAGAGAGAGAGAGAGAGAGAGAGAGAGAGAGAGAGAGAGAGAGAGGAGAGAGAGCGAGAGAGGAAGGAGAGAGGGGGATACGGAAAAATAGAGGCAATGAAAACATGAACCTGATGTTTGCCTACAGTGGGGAAATACTTGTTGAGAACGAAATTAATCTGTCTATATGCGTAAAAAGCCATTGCTTTTTCATATCCAGCAATTTTTTCAAACAATCACTGCTATTTTAAATCATTTTAAGTCGCTTAGTTTATCAGACGCGGGTACATGTGTAACGCTGACAGGACAACCGCATACATTAAAGCGACTTCCTAACACCAGCAGAGCACGCCCACCTATCGCCTTGCTGCAGTAACCATACACGCACACACATGCGCAAAACATAAAACACAATTTTCTGCCTTTTAAGATACAGACATTTTACTGTAATATTAATAGGGTTACATCTTCATCATTATTTTATATCACGATAGGCGAGTATATGACATTATACAAAATAATCATAAAATGTGAGCGGCCCCCGGAAAAGGTGTGTTCGCATTGCGACGCAAATGCATCAGAACTTCGTTCATCTTAATTACGTTAAAATCTGTTTTTATGTATGTAAACACAAGGACGGCAGATAAACACACAGGCTAATAACATAACCAGACTACTATTCTATGGGGGGGAATGAATTTTAACTGAAGGCATAGACGTTGGTGGACGCTCCACCACACCTGATAACGGTATAATGATTGTTTGTCACGCTCGCTTCTTAATTAAGCAGTTATCACAGCCCCAAAGCGTCAGCGATTAACAATCAAAGTGCGCGCTTCAGGGAATCAGAAGTCATAGCCAGCTCCGTACTCTGTTTCACTATGCACAGCAAGTTGGGGTTTTGTGCAACTAGGGGGAAACCTATAGAATATTTGGGACAAGTGAAGATCATCTGTTGCGAAATACCAGCTAACGATGATCGATAAAACTTCTTTTTTAACTATAAATAACAATCACGATTTTTAACAATTATTTACACCAGCTGCTCAATTTTAAAGCTGCGCTGTAAAATTCGAATCAGCAGTGTAAACGGATAATGATTAATGATCAGGAGAATTTATATCATTATCACAATACCTAGAATTAAAATTATCATGAACAAACAGGCATATTGCAGGATCAGAAAATATGCATGTATATTGCATCTGGATTAAACAAACAATAAAGATGTAACCAAAAATATAACTCCGTCCAGTACGGAATAGAATCTATAGCCATAGGTAGTAAAGCTGTGTGCATGCACACCAACACCTCTATACGAAACCACGCATAAGTGGGTCAGGCACCGACAAAGACTTGATAGACAGCTAGTTTTCAAGACTTGTTTAATTATGTAGTGTTTTTGTAGCATTTATAGTTGAGTTATTTTTAAAAAATAGTACCCTCCCACAAAGACGAATTGTTTTCAGGAAATATCCTGGTGAATTAAAGGCTTGGGTAAAGGTTAGCTCCGAATCACTCCTTTTCGAATGAGGGGCAGAATGCCTTCTCATGCTCCGAGCCCCTCCACATCCTAAAATCCATCCTGCGGCCTTCACTCTGGCCTGGGTTATGTTACATTGTCGGTAATGGTAACTAACTGTGTGGCTGCTGGCCCTCTAGTGGTCACTGACAATACATACATCTTCTTGTGACGACACCGCTAAACTCAGCATGGCGTCGCCGCCCCCGCATCTCGCGCTCCGCCGGTTGCTGCAGCGCCCCTAATGAGGCATTCGTCGTTCGGCGGTGGTGGATGCGGCCGTTGTCGTCGGGACGGTTGCGCGTAGCGTGCGTCAGCGTGATGTCACTCCTGAACGCGATGCAGCAGGAAGATGGCACGAACGGATCGTTCGCAAACCACACGCGTTACTGCAATCTCGCGGCCCCCTAGGGTTGGCGCCAGCTCTTGGACAGGATCGCGGATGCAATATCGTGTTAAGCGTTGTGAAGAGCGTGTAGCATGGTGAGACGAGGCGTGGTTGAAGTGTCAGAGCGCCGACGTTAAGGTAGTTCATCTGTACGGCTATGCAGTGCGAACACCGCGCTGCGCGCATTACGGTCGCCAGTGGTGAACGCTTGTTTACTGTCTTGCTCCTATTGTATACCCGTGTCACTGATACATCTCTGTAAGAAGCTGCAGGGAGCGGGGAGAAGGAAGGAGGCAGATGTGATGTTATACCCGTGTCACTGATACATCTCTGTAAGAAGCTGCAGGGAGCGGGGAGAAGGGAGGAGGTAGATGTGATGTTATACCCGTGTCACTGATACATCTCTGTAAGAAGCTGCAGGGAGCGGGGAGAAGGGAGGAGGCAGATGTGATGTTATACCCGTGTCACTAATACATCTCTGTAAGAAGCTGCAGGGAGCGTGGAGAAGGGAGGAGGCAGATGTGATGTTATACCCGTGTCACTGATACATCTCTGTAAGAACCGACGCGCTCACACGGCCAGCTACGAAACGCTGAATGTCACTAATATTCAAGTACGTTATTCGGGTAGTCTTCAATAAGTTTAGTCGTAATAGGGAACATTTCCTACGAGATGTAATAATATTAATAATCTCTCTATCGTTTAGAGCTACAATGTTTCTGAGAACGCCCCTCCCGAGTTTACAGCTAGTAGTGACACGTGGCGCCACCCAGCGGTAAGTGAGGTAGAGGTCGACCGTACTTGTCGGGTATTTCCGTGCAGAGTCGTATGGCGACGGCGTTGAGGCCTGTCAGCCGCTGTCTGCCGAAATGCTCGTCCGTCTGCCAATCATTCACGCACTGCAACGACAACACCGCTAATCAGACAGGTAGACGACATAGACCTCTCCTCGTGAGAAAGACAACCAAACAATATTGGTTATTGCTACTAGCTTAGGGTTAGTTAGGTAAACTAGACAAGTTCAAGTGTTGTTTTTTTCACGCGTACACGCCATATTGTCGAAATTTACGGCACTTCGTTGCCAAGCATTGTTTTTTGAACGTCTCATCCCAACAATGATAGGTAAGTGCTGATAGGGTAATAGTTTACAAATATCATTCCGTTGTTGTCCGCCATCATACCGTTTCCCTGTAAATCACCAGTAGAGATACAGATGCTATATATCAGACTAAAAATAATATAAACGTCACACTGACGACGTCATGCACGCAAGGCGGGCGCATGCGCGGTGACCTCGGTGACGTCACTGACCTCGGGCAGAGGGAAGTGTTTGAACTTGAACATGTTCTTGATGTCTTCCAGGGATTCCCAGTCCTTGACAAGTCGCCGCGTGATGGCGCTCTCGGCCAGCATCTGTACCTTACGGGCCACGAGGTTCCACTGCAACACGACAAACCCAACACCACTACATATACAATACTAATATTTATATATATATTACATATATATATAGAGAGAGAGAGATAGAGAGAGAGAGAGAGATAGACAGCTATAAACGATAAGCGATAATATAACGATTACCGTGCCCGCTCTTTTAACCCCTGTTTAGTCTACTGTTAAGCTAGGTTTGTGATAGATTTCAAACATTTAAATAACACTATAAATAAATAAGAACGAGCGAAGAGGAGAAGCGCGAGAAAGAGATCGTGAAAGAGACAGACAGAGATGCCGAGAGCGAGAGAGAGCGCGCGAGATAGAGCGCGAGAGAGAGACTGCAAGAAAGAAGCAGAAAGAATCTGCGGATTCGCGGGAATGAGAAAGAAAAGAAGAGAATCTGCATCACTGCACTTCTCTCCATCACATGCACGCACGCACGCACGCACGCACCTTGTACTCATTAGAGAAGCTCTCGTCGGCTGGCAGACTCTTCGCCTGTGTCGGAATGCCGGAATAGTGGCAGACGAACTCGTACGTCTGCCGTTTCTCTAGCAGCTCCTGCTTACGGAACTTCTGCTCGTCGTCGTGTTGCGGTAGACTGCTGTCAAACTCTTTGAAGACGTAGTGTTGGTAGGCGCGAATCCAGCGGTGGATCGGGAAGTAGAACGACCGCTTGGTGGCGACGTGTTGCACCATGACGTAATCGACGTACCTATGCAGCGCGCGAGTGACGTCACCATGATTGTCGCGAAAGCAACGATCCTAGGGTTGTTTCAGGGGTGGGGGGTGACATGATGAAGGGACACACACGCGCGCACACGCACACGCACGCACGCGCACACACGCACGCACGCACACACACACACACGTATATATAATACATGATGTTTTAATATCGTAACCTACCAGTTGTCCCAGATTCCCTTCTCGTCTCGCCATAGCTCTATTTTCGCGATATCCTTAAATCCCGCCAGCTTCGGACAAGGAAATACGTCCATGTTTCCTCGTTCAAGGTCATCCCTGGAAACGAAGCATAAAAAACATAACATTTTACTTTTGCACAAAGACCATTGACGAGCGGCCTGAAGTTACGATAGAACCAGTAGGAAGATATTGCGTGTATATATATCAGGAGTAGATAATAGGGATAGATAGGGGTAGATAATAGGAGTAGATAATAGGGGGTCCCTATTATCTACTCCTGATATAACAGATATATATGTAACTAGACGAAACTACACAAAAAGCCAATAATGATAATACTTGCACCGAAAATAGAAATCGAATTACACCCAAAACGTTGCACACATAGTTTTACCGAGAATCACGCGAGAAAAGGTTCATAAAACCCCCTTATAAAAGCCCCACAAAAAAACAGACTTAACTTGTGTAAAAAAAATATATAAAGTGCATGCAAACACAACACCACGTGAAATGTTTAAAAGAAATATAAGTGTTGCAAAGACAGTATAGGCCTACCTGAACGGGACATCGAGGGTGATATCTGCGGACTGCCTGCCATCGCTGTCGTACAGCCGTACATAGACATTAGCGTCGGTGCCAGCTCCCCGCTTGTCGCCCGTGCGTACGTAGATGTGATGTTCGCTGCTACTCAGCAGGTACGGTCGGTAGACGTGCAGGGCTGCCTGACTCACGTAGCTCACGACCTGACCCATGTAGCTAATGAGGAGACCCATCCTCCACACGCTGCTGCTGCTGCTCGTACGTCAAGCCTTCCTTATATATCGGACGTCCGCTGGTATAGCGTGTCTTCCTGTGGTGCTGCTTGTCAGGTGCAACTATAAGATGAACAGGTGTGAGGGTGAGCGGGGGCTCTCTCCTTCCTCTCTCGCTAACTCGTCGTGGCCTCCCTCTCGTCATCTCTCTCTCCTCCTCTCTTAATCTCTTGTCCTGCTCCGTCTCGTCTCCTCTCTCTCCCGAAATCGTCTCTCCTCTGCTTCATTCTCTCTTTCTCTCTCGCCTTTCTCTCGCCATTCTCGCCCATTGTAGTATTTCGTATGTGGTTCGTCGGCCTACCGAGCGTGTTTGTGACTTTCAGTTTATTCTGTGGACAGTATCAGCGTGTCTCAGAACTGAGTTCCATGGTAATCATGGCGAATTGATTCGTCACGAGAGACCTTAGAGTTGACGTTGTTGCGTCACAATGCTTATTGTCCGACGTAAAGCAATACAGCTCATTGTGTCGGACCACGTGATTCTAGGGTGCGCATGTTGATGCTACTAACTCGGTGTTAGTAAGTGTCGTCTGACACGCAGAGCGGTCATGCTCCGGTGATTAGCAATGCTGGCGAATGTAATCGAAATCCTGTCTGTAATGTACAGCCGTAACCAGTTTCGGGCGCGACATTGCCTGCCCTAGCCTCAGCCCCCGTGGCAAACTTGAATGGTATCGTCAGACAAGATGGCAGACACTCTGTCTATTCGGCTTTCAGGCAAGGAGCCCAGGGTAATCTGTGACCGGCCACAACACCACATACTACCTACGTACAAAAGCTCACGCTACGGCTCCACACGGCACAAGAACCGTACCACCCCACATGACGTAGCCCCGCGCAACGAGTACACGACGCACAGTACGTACACACGCACATACGTGACGAACGCGGAAGCGCACGTACACTACGCACCAATACGCTCACTACGCAACAACCGTAACACACGGCACATACGTACAGATTCCACGCCACAACGTTACACACACAGCAACCCCTGACGACCGCCGCGCCCTACGCGAGCCACACACAGCTACGCGCGCACACAGCTGAGGTTATACAGGCATATGCTTGGCACAGCCGGTGGCGGGGGTACCTAGCTGTGTACGCATCGCACCTGGTGACTCTCCAATCCTTACGGCCATGCTATACACATCCTCAGATGATGCTGAAGACCGAGCTGCCCATCGTCCGATGTAGCCGGAGCGAACTGTGATCGACGTAACTTATTAAATAGGTGAGTGTAACAGCGGCTGGTGTTGTGTTTGTGTGTGTGTGTGCTGTGTGAATGTGTGTGTGCTGTGTGTGGTGTGGTGGTGTGTGTGTGTCGTGTGTGTGTGCGTGCGCGCTGTGAGCGTGTGCGTGCCGCGTGCGCGATGCGCGCGTGCGTGGCGCGTGTCGTGGGTGCGTGCCGTCGCCGGCGTGCGGCTGCGATGGGTGGTGTGGTGTGTGTGGGTGTGTACTGTAGTGGTGTGTGACGGAGGTGAGCGGGCGGGCATGTGAACGTGTGCTATACGGTACTTTAACTATTACTGAGTATCTCATTCGTGTAATATCGAGAGGTCTTTGCCTAGGATGTGGCCAGTTGTCACATAGAAATGTAATAGTTGATCACGTTTCATACTCGTATCCTGTGAGCGCGCAGTCCACGCGGTAAACACGCCTAGGCAACGTGTCTAGCTGTGATGTTAAGCGGTTCACGTTACATTACACATGGCCTTAATGCACATGTATAAATAGCGCGGTCACATCTACACGGTACATCACAGGTATAAATAACGTCACCATGTACACGTAACATCACATTGTAAAATACGTCCACATATACACGTCACATCCCCACGGTACAACTACGTCACATGTAGCGCCGTACATCACTAGTATATTAATACGGAGGATCACCATCTTAGAGAGGTAGCATCACAGGATAGTAAATACGTCACATCTACATGTACATAGTCTGAGGTAAACAACGTCACATAGTACACTGTATCATTATCGCCGGCTAAGTGTAAGTCACATGTACAGTCCATCATAGGTATCGCTGTAGAGTCTATATGTACTACAGCTCAGCCATCAATAGGTAAGTGTAAGTCATCTGTACCATGTACATCATAGGCATAAGTAGTATAGTCATATGTACAAAGTGACATTATAATGTGTAAAGTGTACGTAGGGCGTGACCACGCGTCACATTATGCACGCGCAGGCCAGCAATACACACCTCAGTCATTGCACACGCCGCGATTGTTGCAGGCACCGCTACATATTTAATGTGTGTTTAGCAGAGCGCAGAGCGATAATTATTTATGTTGCTCCATGGCAGCATGCTCCCTGATTGACGATGAAGGCAGGCAGCCTGACGCCAGTATATTAGTCGAACCCATGGAGCGTGAGCTTCAGCTGTTGCATCCTCGGTCGCGTAGGTTCGACATGAGGGATCGGCAGAATGCTGAGCGCGGCAGATGATGTAAGGGTGTGCGGGGCATGCTGCATGGGATGCATCGCGGGGTATGCTGCGGGGATGGCTGCATGATGGGATGCCTTGCGGGGAGTGCAGGACATGCTTGCGCGGGGATGCTGTAGGGAGAGTCGAGTGCCGCGGGGAGTATGCAGAATGCTAGCGTGGATGCGGGCAGGGAGATGCGCGCGATGCTGCAGGATGGGCTGCTGGGGATGCTGGCGGGTGATGGTCAGGTATGCCTGCGGGGATGCTGTCGGGAAGCTCCTGCAGGGGAGATGCTGCCATGGGATGCGGGGCGCGGGATTGCCAAGGGAGCTGCAAGGATGGCGTACAGGAAGTGCCGCGGGGATGCAGACGATCTGGCTGGGGATGCGGGCAGGCGATGCCTGCAGGAGCTGCCTGTGGGCTGCTGCGCGTGGCACTGCTGTGGGATGCTAGAGCGGTGGATGCTGCCGGGATGCCTGTGCGGGGGATGCAGGGCGATGCGGGCTAGGGATGCTGCAGCGGGAACTGGTGGATATGCTGGCAGGGACGCGCTGCCAGGGATGCCCGCGGGATGCCAGGGATGCGGCCAGATGGATGAGCTGCGGGGATGCTTGAAGCGGGGATGCGGGCCAGCGGAGAATGCGCGGCTGCTTGAGTCGGGGCATGCGGCAGGATCTGCGGTGGATGCTGTGAGGATCCTGTGAGGGATGCTGGCAGGGATGCTGTGGGGGATGCACGGTATGCTGCGGGGATGGCAGGGATGCGGGGCAGGGATGCTGCGGGGATGCTGCAGGATGCTGTGGGATGCTAGGTATGGCGCGGGGATGCTGCGGGATGCTGCATGGCGAATGCTGCGGGGATGCCAGGGATGCGGGAGAAGGATGTCTTGCGGGGATGCTCGTGGACTGCAGTGATGGCGGGCAGGGATCGCTGCGGGGATGCGGGATGCGGGCAGGGATGCTCGCGCTGGGATCGCGGATAAAGAGAAGATGTTGCGATGCTTGAGGTTTGTTAGGGAATGTGAAGCCGGTAGGGGAGATGCTAAAGTATTATAGACTCACAGGAGGACTGAGAGAGAGGTAGGAAGCGTAAAGGAGGAGCTTTGCTGAGAAGAGAGGCGGCTGGTTTGAGGAAAGGGTTGAGCGGACATCAAACGACACACGCTCTTAGTAGGAAGGAGGAGGGAAAGGAGCGAGAGAGGAAGAGAAATTCAAGGCACACTGCAGCACAAAGCGGATAAGTGTTTTGTTAGTAGGAGAGCGCTTTGGTACGGATTGCACCGCTATTCGGTGAGTATCGCAACAGTATACCGCAGAGGCGGAGTGCGCGCGAAGGGAATGGATTAGGATAAAATGAATAAAATAATAAGAACTAAGCACATCTTTCATCCGGTCAGGAATCGGCATCCGTGTGTATACCGCTATTATGTTGACAAGCATAAGAGCAGGATTAAATCAGTCATTTTGACAATAACAGGCAATAATGTCAGAGCTCGATCGATCACCTCTACAAACTTGATTAGGCCCACTAAGTCTATCTCACTCACTTCCCGAATAGTATCACTTTTCAGAGCCGAGTCCAACACAAGGTGTTACGGATTGCGCCAGTCGGCGTCTAACGAGTCTGGCTAGCATAATATCTGATGCCTGGAAGAAATCCAGCTTCTGAGATTCGAAATCTTCCATACCGTGATATGGTGCGCCTGTTATACGCAAACCGCTTAATTTCCAAGATCCCCGTCATTGCATCCCCATGCCGAAGCGATGCGATACCAAATTCGGCTCCGTCTATGGCTGGAAAGAAAATAGCGATATTAGAATAATTATAGAAAATGGTTTCATCTCCAGTCGAAACTTGGCCGTTTGGATTGATGTTCACCAGAGATTATCGATTACCCATACGATCCCATCGTATGAGAAAAAAGAACCGAAGAAGAGATACTGAACGGAAACATCTCGTAGCACCACATCCTGAGGTAAATATTCGTCTGTGTTAATGTTCGTGGATCAGCGTGTATACCTGCTTGTAATACGACCTTGAATCTCGCACACTATAAGTAAAAAATATCTAAGGTGTCCTCTTGTGGAGCCCTACTCGAACCGACTACCCTATCGTGGCGTGCGTCGATCATCATGCACGCTGAACAGTATGCGGGTCACGAAGATCCACACGCGCGCCGCGACCGCCCCGCAGAACAGCTACGAACGCACGCCCATCATATAAAGCGAATTGATACATTCTGTATAATATCTTCAATAATATATATAATTAATAATATAGTAGTATATATATACCTTATCAACCTGACTAAGGCCAAGAGAAAAGTAATTGAGTATCAGGTAAGCAAACTTAATACTTCCGTCACAGACGCAACTATTTTAAGAACGGTCAACCAAAGTTTATATTTTCGTTATTAAAACAAAAGACCACCGAGCTAGATCAAGTGCGTACACCTTCTACGCAGAGTAGCGTGCGTCGGCGGAATGCGTGGCGTGCCGGGTCGCGTGCGTGCATGTGCATTCGTCGACATAATATCGTCTATTAACCTCGTGATATTGAAACTCCCGTCCCATCTATTAGTTCGCGCCATTCCTTTACCATCCCCTCACTCTGCTCCCTTTACACCCGACCTACCCGCCCCACCCCTCTGGCTAAATCCGCCCTCCCCCACGCACCCCTCCCCCCCCCCGGCTCACCCTTCCACACACGGCTGTTCATCTTATAGTTGCACGCTGACAGAGGCAGCACCACCAGGATAAGTACCACGTCTATATCCCAGCGGACACGTCCGACTATATATAGGGAAGCGCTTGGACGTAACGAGGCAGCAGCAGCAGCGTGTTGGAGGATGGGTCTCCCTCATTAGCTAGTAGCATGGGTGCAGGTCGTGCAGCTACGTGAGTCAGGGCACGCCCCTGCACGTCTACCGACCGTAGCCTGCTGAGTAGGCCAGCGAACATCACATCTACCGTGCGCAAGCGGGCGACAAGCGGGGAGCTGTGGCACCGCGCTAATGTCTATCTAACCGGCTGTACGACAGCGACTGGCAGGCAGTCGGCGCGCAGAATATCACCCAGATGTTCCGTTCAGGTCGGCCTAGCTAGTCTTGGCAACACTTATCTTGTCTTTTAAAACATTTCACGTGGTGTTGTGTTTGCATGCCAGCTTATATATTTTTTTTTTACACGAAGTTAATGTCTGTTTTTTTTGTGGGGGCTTTTATAGAGGGTTTTATGAAGCTTTCTCGCCGTAGATTCCTCGTAAAACTGATGTGTGCAACGTATTTGCGGTGTTAATTCGCCCTTCTATTTTCGGTGCAACGTATTATCATATTGGCTTTTGCTGTTAGTTTGTCTAAGTTACCTATATATTCCTTATATCCAGGGAAGTCAATAAGGAGGGACCCCCTATTATCTAGCTCCTATTACTACCCCTTATCTATCCTATTATCTACTCCTGATCTTATTATCCACGCCAATATTGCTACCTCCCCTGTTCTATCCGTTAACTCAGGCCCCGCTGCGTCAATGGTCCTTTGTGGCAAAAGTACCACTGTTAGTTTTTATGTTTCGTTTCCCAGGGCTGACCTTGCCACGCGTGAAACACATGGACGTGATTTCCTTGTCGCGTAAGCTGGCGGGACTTAAAAGGCTATCGCGATAAATAGAGCTATGGCGAGACGAGAGAAGGGGAATCTGGGAAACTGGTCGTGTACGGATATTAAAACATCCATGTCATTATATATAACTTAGCAGGAACGATACCTAGAACCCCAATGTTGTCTTAAATATACCACTCCATGTAATAGTGACACCGATAAAGTTAAATCTTTCATTGTAAACTGAAAAGAAACACTGCTGCACTGGTAACAACAGAGACACTGGCACTAGCTATCTGGCCACTGACTACTGTGTCAGTCGCCGTGTACGTCTACAGCAGAGTGAGCAGGGGGAATCTGCAGAAGGGGGGGGGGGGATCTGAGACTAGCACCATCTATTGAGAATATGATTTTGTTTGAAGGGCCAGAACTATCTCCGCAGACTGTGGGGATTCTGAATACTGCTCATACACCGGGCGGCGTCAAGAGCGCAGGCCAGTTGTGAAATTCGCCGACGTATGTATTGTGGATCGCTGGTACGCAACTGCCATCTATTGACGAATAGCATTTTTCGAAATTTTGACGCTTACATATCTTAACCTTAAACTTTTTAAATTTTTTCTCCCAGGCCCAGAACCATCTCCCAGACGGTGGTGATCTGAATATATCTTCCAGTTTAGCGCATTGCGGAGTGACAAATCAAGGGCGCAAGAGCGAATGGACAAACAAACACATCCACACACACACCCAAGCAATAGCCCAAATTATAGTATAGAATATTACGTGTGTGTGTGCTGGTGTGGGTGTGTTGTGTGTGTGTGTGTGTGTGTGTGTGTGTGTGCTGTGTGTGTGTGTGTGTGCTGTGCGTGCGTGCGTGCGTGCGTGCGTGCGTGCGTTGCGGCGTGGCGTGCGTGCGTGCGTGCTGCGTGCGTGTGGCGGTCGTGTGTTGTGTCCCTTACCTCATGTCACCCACCACCCCTGGAAACGACCCTGAGGATCATTGCTTTCCGGCCGACAATCATGTGACGTCACTCCGCGGCGCCGCATAGGTATCGATCCGCATGTCACTCATCGTGCAACACGTCGCCACCAAGCGTCGTTCTACTTCCCGATCCACCGCTTGATTCGCGCTACTCAAGCACTACGTCTTCAAAGAGTTTGACCAGCAGTCGCTCCGCAACACGCACGCACAGGCAAGAAGTTTCGTAAGCAGGAGCCTGCTAGAGAAACTGGCAAAGTACGTCACGAGTTCGTCTGCCACTATTCCGGCCTTCCGACACACCTTGGGGCGAAGAGTCTTGCCAGCCGACGAGCGAGCTTCTCTAATGAGTACAAGTCCGTGCGCTGCGTGCGTGCGTGCCATTGTGATGAGAGAATGCAGTGATGCATGATTCCTCTTCTTTTCTTTTCATTCCCCCCCGCGAGCGGAATCCGCCCAGATTCTTTCGCTGTCTTTCTTGGGCAGTCTCGTGCGCTCGCGCTCTATCTCGGCGCGCTCGTCCTCTCGCTCTCGCGGCATCGTCTGTCTGTCTCTTTTCACGCATCTCTTTCTCGCGCTTCTCCTCTTTGGCTCCGTCTCTTATTCATTTATAGTGTTATTTTAAGATGTTTGGAAATCTATCACACAACCTAGCTTAACAGTAGACCTAAACCGGGCTTAAAAGAGGGGCACGTAATCGTTCATATGTCATCGCTTATCGTGCTTATAGCTGTTCTGATCCTCTCTCTCGTCTCTAATTCTCCTCTCTCTCTATCCTAATATGTAAATATCAGTATATAATATTAGTATTGTATAGTAGTGGTGTTGGGTTTGTCCGTGTGCAGTGGAACTCGTGGCCCGTAAAAGGAGCAGATGCTGGCCCGAGAGCGACTCATCCAACGCCGCGACTTGTCAAGACTGGGAATCCCTGGAAGCACATCAAGGAACATGTTCAAAGTTCAAACACTTCCCTCTGCCCCGAGTCAGTACGTCACCGAGGTTCACCGCGCATGCGCCCCGCCCTTGCGTGCATGATCGTCGTCAGTGTGACCGTTTATATTGATTTTTCATCTGATATATAGGCATACTGTCCATCTTACTGGTGATTTCACAGGAACCGCGGTAGATGACGGACAACGAATGGATATTTGGTAAACTATTACCCCCTATCAGCACTTACCTATCATTGTTGGGATAGACGTCTCAGCAAAACAATGCTTGGCAACGAAGTGCCTGTCAAATTTTCACAATAATGGCGTCGTACGGCCCGTGCAAAAACAATCAACCACTGCACTTGTCTACCGTTAACCTAACTCGCTACCCTACGCTAGTAGCAATAACCAAGTAGTGTTTTCGTTGTCTTTCTCGACGAGAGAGGTCTCTGTGCGTGTTCGGTCTACCCTGTCTGATTAGCAGTGTTGTCGTGCAGTGCGTGACATGTTGCCAGACGGACGAGCATTTTCGGCAGACAGCCGCTGACAGGGCCTCACGCCGGTCGCCATCCTACCGACTCTGCACGGGAAATACCCCCACAAGTACGGTCCCGACGCTCCTATCCCACTTACCGCTGGGCTGGCGCCACGTGTCACTGAACTAGCTGTAAAACTCGGGAGGGCGTCTCAGAAACATTGTAGCTCTAAATTCGATAGAGAGCTATTACTATTTACCATCTCGTAGGAAATGTTTCCCCTATTCCGCACCTAACTTATTGACAGACTAACGCCGATAAACGTACTTGACATATCTACTGACATTCAGCGTTCGCGTAGCTTGCGTGTGAGTGCGTCGGTTCCTACAGAGAATGTATCCAGATGACCCGGTTAAATAACATCACATCTGCCTCCCCCCCTCTGCTCCCCCGCTCGCCTGCCAGCTTCTTACAGAGAGGTTGATCCAGTGACACGCTCGGATACCATCACATCTACCCTCCTCCCTTCTCCCCGCTCTACCTGCCAGCTTCCTACAGAGATGTATTCCTGACCGCACGTCGTCTATCCCATCACATCTGGCCTCCTCCCTCTCATCCCTCCTCCGCTGCAGCTTCTTACAGAGATTATATCGTGACACGGTATAACATCACCTCTGGCCTCCTCCCCTCTCTCGCCCACGTCCCTGCGCTTCCTTACAGAGATGTAATTACTGACGACGGGGTATACCCCATCACATCGTTCCTCTGCCCCTTCTCCCCGCTCCCTGCAAGCCCTACAGAGATGTATCACTGACACGGGTGCTCAACCTCGACATCTGCCTCTCCCCTTCTCCCACGCGCTCCCTGCCCAGCTTCTTACAGAGATGTTCAGTGACCCGGTATAAACATCAACATTCTACCTCCTCTCCTTCTTCCCACCCCCACCTCCCTGCAGCTTCTTACAGCCAGATGTATCAGTGACACGGGTATCTAACACAACCTCTACCTCCTCCCTTTCTCCCCACGCTCCCTGCAGCTTCGTTCACACGAGATGTATCAGTGGACACGGGTATAACATCACATCTGCCTCCTCCCTTCTCCCGCATCCTGCAGCTTCTTACAGCAGACTGTATTACTGACTACGGGTAAAACATCACCCTCTGCCTTCCTCCCGTTCTCCCCGCTCCCATGCAGTTCTACAGAGATGTATCAGTGCACACGGGTATCGCACATCACATCTGCCTCCTCCTTCTCCCCACACTCTTCCTGCAGCTTGCTACAGAGATGTCAATTCTGATCACGGGTATAACTCATCACATCTACCTCCTCCTTCTCCACG
>NW_014577608.1:70087-75392 GCF_000485595.1 Priapulus caudatus
GTGCCGGACGCCCATAGCAGTGGTGTAAGTGTAACAGTAGCGTGACGCCGTACATGTAACTGCACCGCGCCATACACACTCGTCATTGCACAAGCCCGAGGGTTCATGCAGGCACGCGCTCCTATACTTTA
The DNA here is from genome assembly GCF_000485595.1 of Priapulus caudatus. Lineage (NCBI taxonomy): Eukaryota > Metazoa > Priapulida > Priapulimorpha > Priapulimorphida > Priapulidae > Priapulus > Priapulus caudatus. The sequence goes on from NW_014577608.1 coordinate 70,219, forward strand.
TCGTGTGTTTAGCAGACCCGGAGAGAGAGTGAACTATTTATGTTGCTCCCCTGACCTCTCATGATTTACGATATATGACGAGGCGGCCGCCTTGACCGCCAGCTATATTCATCACCGCGCTGAGCTATAGCTGGTTTGCATCCTCGCCCCGCTGCGTGGGTTCCATGAGGGATGCTGCAGGAATGCTTGATCGGGATGACTGTAGAGGGCTGCGGCTGGATTGCTGCAGTGGATGCTTCGGGGATGCCGAACTGACTGCGGGATGCTGTAGTTGAGGTTGTCCGCGGGGATGCAGTGAGATGCTTACGGGGGGGGATCGGCAGGGCCATGCTTTGCGGGGGCATGCCTGCATGGGACGGATGCTGTGTATCTGGGGAATGCAGGATATGCTCGGGGCAATGCTGTAGGAGTGCACGCGGGGATGCAGCGAATGCTGCGGCGGATGCTGCTGAGGAGTGTTGCGCGGATTGCAGAGATTGCTGCGGGATGCGTTGCTCAGGGATGCTCGCGGGGATCATGAGAGATCTGCGGGGAGCCAGGAATGCTGCGGGATGCTGTAGGAGTGCCGCGGGGATGCAGAGATGCGGCGGGGATGCGCGGCAGCGGCATGCTGCGCGGAGACTGCCCTGCAGGGATGCTGACTGGGGATGCAGGGATGCTGCGGGAGATGCATGTAGAGTGCCGCCGGGCGATTGCAGCAGATTGCTCTGCGGAGATGTGGGCGCGATGCTGCCAGGGATGCTGTGGGCCGATGCTGCGGCGATGGCTGTTGGCCGAGAGCTGCCGGTATGCGCAGGATGCGCGGGGATGCAGGTGATGCCCGGCCAGACTGCTGCGGGGATGCCTGTAGGGAATGCTGCAGCGGATGCATGCAGGATGCTGCGGGAGTGCAGGGATGCGGGGCAGTTGGCGATGCAGTGCCTGGAGCTTGAGCCAGAGGATGCGAGCGCAGGGATGCGCGGGCATGCTTGAGCGGGCGATGGGGCAGGCGGATGCTGCGCCGGGAAGATGCTGTCGAGGGCTGCTGTGAGCATGCCATGCAGGATGACTGTGCGGAATGCAGGTATGCTCGGGAATGCAGGAATGCGGGCCAGCGGATGCTGCGGGGATGCTGCAGGATGCTGGGCGGCTGCAGCGTATTGCTGGCGGGGATGCAGGGATCGCGGCAGGCGATGCTGCGGATGCTGCTGGGGATGCTGCCAGGCGATGAGGTATGCTGCGGGAATGCAGGAGATCGGAGCAGGATGCCTGCGGAGGGGATGCTGCGGGCATGCCGTGCAGGGATGCTGCGCGGAGCAGCCGGCATGCGGCAGGAATGCTGCCGGGGATGCCCAGGGATGCCGGGCAGGGATGCTCGCGGGGATGCGTGGATGCGGCAGGGATGTGCGGGATGCGGGATACAAGAAGAAGATGTGCGATGCTTGACGTTTTGTTAGGAATGGGAAGGCGGTTAGGGAGATTGCTAAAGGATCATATACTACAGGAGGACGCAGGCAGAGGAGAAGAGTATAAGGGAGGCGAGCTTGTCTGAGAGGAGGCGGAGGTTTGAGGAAAGGTGAGAGGCATCAACCACAACGTTAGAGGACGGCAGGAGGGGAGGAGGAGGAGGAGGAGGAAATTCAGGCAACGCAGCACAAGGAAGGTTTGTAGTAGGCTTGTAGGATTCGCCCGCTATCGCTGAGTAGCGCAACATATACGCAGAGCTGAGCGCGCTCTCTAACAGGAATTATTAGAGAAAATAAAAAAATAACTAGAACTAAGCAGCATCTTTTCATCCGGTCAGGCATTCGATCCGTGGTCATACGCCATTATGTTGGCAAGCATAAGTATGAGGAATTAATAAGGTCATTTGACAAATACAGGCCAATAATGGCAACTCGACAATACAATCCTCTTACACAAATTATTAGGCATTAGTCTAATCTCAAGCTCATTCGAAAGGTTCACTTCGCGAAATCCACCACATGTACGATATTGCAGTCGCGTTAGCAGGCTCTGGCTAAGATATATCGGCACGGAGAAATCACTCTCTAGTTCGAAATATTCATCGTGATATGGCCGTTATAAAACCTTATATTCCAAATCCCGCGGCATTGCCATCCATACATGCGAGAGCATGCACAATTCGCGTCTATCTGAAGATAAATAGCAAATATTAGACAATAAGTAGAAATGATGTTAATTCAGCGAAACCGCGCTTTGGATTGTGTTCCACGATTACGGATTACATAAGATCCCATCGTATGAGACAAAAAAACGAGAGAGTATATGAAACGAAAATATCGTAGCAAACTTCCTGGTATATTTCGTCTGTTTATAGTTCGTAAATGCTGTATACTGTCTGTAATACACTGAAACTGACACGGTATATAAATACTAACGTGTCCTTGTTGGAGCTATAAACTCGACTACTATGCGTGCGTGAATCCATCATTCACGATGAAGTAATCGTACCGACAAACGCACCGCGCAGCCACAAATAGCAATTGATATATGATATATAAATATTATTATATATATATATACTATATAGATATTATAACATGCAACTCTAGGCAAGGAAATACATTGAGTATTCAAGGGCCAAACTTAATACTCCGTCACAACAGCAAACTATTTAGACACGGCAAACTTAATTAAACGAGCTAGATAAGTTGCCTACACTTCCTACCAGAGTATATGCGTGCGTGCGTGCGTGGCGTGGTGCGTGCGTTGCATGTGCATTCCAGCTCGACATATAAACGTCAAATTTAACTCGTAGATATTGAAACTCACGTCCATCTATACGTTCCCATCCCTTTACCCCCTACACTGCTCCCTATACCCCGACTACCCGCCACCCCCTACTGCCCTAATTCCCGCCCCTCCCGGTCCCTCCCCCGAGAGGGGGATACGGAAAAATAGAGGCAATGAGAAAACATGAACACGATTTTGCTACAGTGGGAAAATCATTGTTGAGAACGAAAATAATCTGTCTATATGCTTAAACCATTGTTTTTCATATCAGAAATTTTTCAAACAATCACGCTATTAAATCAATTTACATCGCTTAGTTTATCAGACGGTAAATGTGTACACGTTGACAGACAACGCATACATAAAGCGACTTCCTAACACCCACACGAGCACGCCCACCTATCGCACTGCTGCACAGTAACCCATACACGCACACACATGCGCAAACCATAAAACACAATTTTCTGCCTTTTAAGAATACAGACATTTACTGTGATATTAATAGGGTTACATTTCATCATTATATTCACGATAGAGCGAGTATATGAAAATTATAACAAAATAATCACTAAATGTTCCGGAAAATGTTTCGCATGACGCAAATGCATCCAGAAACAATCTTCATCTTAATTACGTTAAAACTCTGTTTATGATATGTAAACACAAGGACGGCAGATAACACACAGCAATAAACACTAACCAGACTAACTATTCTATGGAGGGAATGAATTTTAACCTGAGGCATAGACGTGGTGGAACGTACCCACCACACCCTATACGGGTAATGATTGTTGTCCACGTCGCTATCTTAATTAAGCAGTTATCACAGCAAACGTCAGATTAACACATCAAAGTCCCGCTTCAGGGAAATCAGATCATAGCCAGCTGCAGTACTCTGTTTCACATGCACAGCAAGTTGGGAGTTCTTCCAACTAGGAAACGAATAATGAATATTTGACAAGTGAAATCATCGTGCGAATACCAGCTAACATGATCGATAAAACTTCTTTTTTAACTATAAAATAAACAATCACGAATTTTAAACAATTATTTACACCAGCTGCTCAAATTAGCTGCGCATGTAAAATTCCAATCACAGCACGTGTATAACGATAATTGATTAATGATCAGGAGAATTTATATCATTATCACATATACCTAGAATTAAAATTATCATGACAAACAGGCATATTGCAGGAATGAAAACAGAAAAAATATGCATGTATATTGCATCTGATAAAACAAAACAAATAAAGATTAACCAAAAATATAACTGTAAACAGTGACAGAAATAGATCTATAGCCATAGGTAGTAAAGCTGTGTGCATGCACACACAACACTCCTATACAAACCCACGCATAAGTTCAAGCACCAGACAAGACTTGATAAGACAAGATAAGTTCAAGACTTGTTTATAAATTATGCTCAGTGTTTTTGTACGACATTATATCGAGTTATTTTTACAAAAAATAGTACCCTCCCCCACAAAGACGGAATTGTTTTAGGAAATATCCTGTTGATTAAAGGCACTTGTAAAGTTAAGTCCGAATAACTCCTTTCGAATGAGGCAAAATGCTATCTATGCCCAAGCCCCTCCCACCCACTCCTAAAATCCATCCTGCCTCTCACTCTGCCTGGGATATGTACATTGGGTAAATGAGTAACTAACTGGTGGCTGCTGCCCTCTAGTGGTCACTGACAATACTAACAAATCTTCTTGTGACCGCTCAACCTCAGCATGCGTCGCCGCCCCCGCCATCCTCGCGCTCCGCCGTTGCTGCAGCGCCCACTATGAGCATTCGTCGTTCGGCGGTGGTGGATGCGGCGTTGTCGTCGGCGACGGTTGCGCGTAGCCGGCGCAGCGTGATGTCAAACTCCCTGAACGCATGCAGCAGGAAGATGGCACCGACGATCGTCGCAAACCCACACGCGTTACCTGCAATCTCGCGACCCCCTAGGTGGCGCCACTCCTTGAACAGGATCGCGGATGCAATGATCGTGAAGGTTGTGAAGAAGACGTAGTAGATAGGTGAGACGAGGGACGTGTTGAACGTGTCAAGAGCGCGGTTAAGGTAGTTCATCTGTACGGCTATGCAGGCGAACACCGACGCTGCCAGCGCATACGTCAGCCAGCTGGTGAACGCGTTACCGCCGCCAGCGACAGTCTGTCTTAAAGCGACGCCGACGCCCTTACACGCCATGACGGAGAGCGAGCCAATGAGAGAGCAGATGGTCGTGTAGACGAGAACGTTCTTATGACCGTAGTGCGGCGAGAAGTAGCAGACGAGGACGCCAGCGATGAAGACGACGACAGCCGTGTAAACAATGAAGCCTGCAACCCCAAAAACACACGTAATTACAGAGGGCGCCACAAGAGGGATCGACTGCACAGAGGGCGCCACAAGAAGGATCGACTGCACAGAGGGCGCCACAAGAG
>NW_014577608.1:75417-79015 GCF_000485595.1 Priapulus caudatus
CGTTCTCGGTATCGTCGCGAGTACCCCGCACCACTGGTTCGTCACTCGTTCTTGGTGTGCCTGGTTACGAGGGTGTATAGTTGTCCATGTGTGTGTTATGTCATCCTCTATCGTTGTTGCTTCGGTAACTGATGGTAAATCTGTCGCGAACGCGATAGTGTAATCGCGGTGCGGGTGATGGTGTTATTATATTGTAGGTAGAGAGATGGCTGGAAAGAACAGAGGATAAAAAATGAAATACAGCGCCTGCCGTATTGCAGCGTAGAAAATCACCAACGGGTGTCATCTGCAAGCCATAAGGTCACAGTTCCTCATCAGCAGGCAATAGGTAACATTAGGCTAGTCCACCCCCTCGAGAAAATGCCTGGATACCGCAGTAATTGATGCGATGAGCCTTGCCACTGACTTTGATTTTGTTGTCATGAGCCGTTATTATATTGTTTCGCTTTCTATAATTGTATTTCCTCACAGTGTTTAACGCGTCTGGTAAGTCTACATATTTAGGTTTCATATGGTCGGCCTGGGCTGTTCCGTGTGTGTGACCCTATGGGCACTCGATGGACATCCTATTCACTCATACGCCACGAAGAAGGCGAGTGGAGACGGATGCAGACCTGCGCTGAGAGGCTAGTTCGAACCAGCGTAACGTCCCCGTCACGCCCGACTACCAGCTCCGGCGCCCTTCGTGCTAGCGGGGAACACGACTCACACGCCGGGCAGTAGCCACGGGCGCCCTCTTCTACTCACACTCATCGCAAGAGTTTTCACTCGGACCGCGAACCCGGAGCGCCCTCCTACTCAACCACTCGCGCTGCTCACCGGCGCCCTCCCTCTACTACAGACTGCGCCCCGGCTCAAGCCGGCGCCCTCGAAATCTACTCACCCGTCGGCCCGCAGCTAGCGCCACCGCGGCCCTCTCTTAACTCACACTCTCGCCTGCTACCCCGGCGCCGCGATCTTCGTATCTCAGGACTCAGCCATGCTAACCACTCAGGCGCCACTCTCTGACTCCAGACTCGCCTGCCTACCCCTGCCAGCCCACTCCTCCGGCTCTACTCACACTCACCCAACAGACATGTGAAGCGATCGCTACCAGGCCGCCACGCAATCTAACTACTACTACTACACCTCCGCTCTGCTACCCTGCGAATGCGGGCGCCTTTCTAACTACAGAGCTGCGCGCCCGCTAGAACTCAGAAGGCGCCCTCTCTACTTACAGGACTCCCCTGCTACCATGATGAGGCGCCCTCTCTACTCCACACTCGCACCCTGCTACCCGTGGCGCCGCTCTCGTACACCACTTACTCACCCCGCTACCCCGCCACGCCCTCTGTGCCAAGATTCGATCCTGATCCTATGGTACGCAGGCCCTCATGTGCAGAGCTGAGTCCGTGATCTTCGTGGCGCGGCCCCTCTGAGCAGTCAATCACCCTCTGTGGCGCCCAACTGACTGTGCAGGTCCGACCTAGCAGGGCGAGCGTGAGTAGAGAGGGCGCCGGTAGCGAGGTGAGTGTGAGTAGAGAGGGCGCCGGTAGCAGGGCGAGTGTGAGTAGAGAGGGCGCCGGTAGCGGGGTGAGTGTAAGTAGCGAGGGCGCCGGTAGCGGGGCGAGTCTGAGTAGAGAGGGCGCCGGTAGCAGGGCGAGCGTGAGTAGAGAGGGCGCCGGTAGCGAGGTGAGTGTGAGTAGAGAGGGCGCCGGTAGCAGGGCGAGTGTGAGTAGAGAGGGCGCCGGTAGCGGGGTGAGTGTGAGTAGAGAGGGCGCCGGTAGCAGGGCGAGCGTGAGTAGAGAGGGCGCCGGTAGCAGGGTGAGCGTGAGTAGAGAGGGCGCCGGTAGCGGGGTGAGTGTGAGTAGAGAGGGCGCCGGTAGTGGGGTGAGGGAGTTACCTGGTTCGACTAGCTTCTCAGCCAGGTCTTCCATCGTCTCCACCTCGCCTTCCTTCGGTGAGTGAATGATGATCATCGTTGCCCCGGCAACACACAGGAAGCAGCCGACCTTGCCTAATATGTTCAGCGTCTCGTTGAGAATCTTTGACGCCATTATCGCTCTGCAACAATCAAGCGTGGCGGCATCGCTCATACTGGGTATCCAGCATTTTCTAGGGCAAGCCTAATGTTACCTATGCAGCTATGAGGCAACTGTGACCTATGCTGCAATGACACCTGTTGGTGATTTTCTAGCTGAATAGCAGCTGCTGAACTTGTGAATTTCTCGCTGACTTTTCCAGCATCTCTCTCATACATATATACACCCATCACCGCACGGTCACTATCCGTGCGAAGCATTACCATGTTACCAGCACACGAGGATGACATAACACACACGTGAACATCACCCTGTAACCAGCACACAAGAACGAACGAACGCGTGCGGTACTCACGATACGAGAACGCTGAGCGCTCCTAGTGGTGTCACTAGCGTCGCCGGAGCAAACATGTACGCCACAAAGTTTGCCACCTCCCCGACGGCCACTGAAACAATGCAGCGGCGCCATCTATCAACCATCCACCTTCGTCCCATTAGACAATGACACGAAACGGTGTGACATGACCAAGCATTTCAGTTGTAGATTAGATCTAAGTGTAGGCAGGACAATGATTTATTTATTACTCGAGTCGTTTATATCTTTGGCTGTGAGACTGAAACATGAATGCACGACCTGTTCGAACAAGATCTGATCGTGAGTATGGGATGTTGCCAGAGACATGCGTGTAACACTACGGAATAGTCTCTTAGAAACTCACTTGTGAGGAAGCCAGCCCACCAGAGCCATTCTCTAAGGTAAGCATGCCCACCTTTACCTATTAATAAGACACACACACACACACACACACCAGTTATTGACATTATCAGTCTATTCCATGTTGATAGTCAAGTATAGCGATCTACTCCAGCATCTCTACCCATTAGCTAGTGTTTCACAGTGTCATTAATTGGGTAAAAGCACTTTGCCAATTACATTAGCAGACTGTGGACATTAGAGTAGGTGATCAAACTACGAAAAATTGTGGTTCTAAAGTATTTAAAATATTAAAACCTTCCCGTATTTATTAAAGGAATTTATTTTAATGGGCCAGGAAGGCTAGAGAAAAACAAGATGCAGTTTGAGGGTGACCTCATAATGTGACGTTTACCATGGTGAATCACGGCTAGCTTACACACGCGCGGTAGAAACACGTGGGATACATGCACCACTCACCAGCTCTGTGACCAGACGACTGCTGCACTTTAAGTAGACCCTTCTTCTTGATTATGAAGCTGGAACCTATTGATATTGAGAAGACCAGCACAAAACCATGTAAGCACTGTACAAACATGTTACATATTATAACTTCCAAGGAACACATATTACAGTCACACCAGTATAATCAGCTGATCTGCTTCATGTTACTGTCAGGCTGCTCTAGCCAATGACTGCTGCGATATGACATTCTTAAGATATTAGTTGACAATGCAGTGTCATGAAGTCGACGTTTTGTCGTGCGCGCATTAAAAACACATTACAAACTACTAGCATGGCCAGCCTACCAACAATACCCAATGAGCAGGGTTCTCCCTACGTTGCGCAAACAGGGCGCGCGCGCCCCGTTTGGGAAAACTCC
>NW_014577608.1:79240-80826 GCF_000485595.1 Priapulus caudatus
TGAAGTCGACGTTTTGTCGTGCGCGCATTAAAAACACATTACAAACTACTAGCATGGCCAGCCTACCAACAATACCAATGAGGGAGTAGACCTGTATACCTCCTTCTAATGAACAGGTTGACTAAGAGCAGATCATAAATGATGATAATGACTAGAGACGGAATTCTAGAGTCTTGCGAGTGAAGTGACACACCAGGAAGATGGTCTCTGTTGCATCACGTACAGATGGCGCCACTTACCAATGAAAAGGTTGGAGCTGATTGCGAGGAAGAGTCCGATAAAGAAATCCCTGTAAGATCGGCTGACGTCCGCTGGCGTGAGAGAGTACGGCACTTTCTTTGCTGCAAAAATTCCAATACATATATCGTTATAGTGACAGTGAGCAAAGCTCCAGTGAGCTTTGACAATCGTCTGTAATATCAACATACCATAGAAACAGTCCACCGAGTATTTCATGCATATAGTCTTTGTGTGCACAGGACAGCATGTACGGGTTCATAAAGGTTACAAGATTATGTATAGCACACTTGCATTCACGGAGTCTCATGCTCTTGAATCTGTGAACAATAAATGTGGCTGATCACCATATCAACGTTGCAACCGTTCACTGACACAGGCACCATACTTACCAATAAATAAACTCACAACGACCGACATTCCCAGAGTCATGTAAAAGTCCCGCTTCAACGTCGCTCTGTCAACGTTTGCGGGTGACGCCATGACCTTCGCCGCCTCGTACAGACCTCTCGCGACGCGCTGCGTTGATCTCGCCAGAGACCCGCAGCGGTCAGGCGTGGGCGGCCTCTCTGTGACGTTGTCGTCGCCGGAAAGAACGAGGGTTTCATTGGCAGGCGAGTTGCTCGTTCCATTGTCTGTCCTTATCTCTTCTAGTTGGATACAGCCTGGGTGTACTTGTTCTGACCCCTGAAAAACATATGAATCCACTTCAGTTGTTTCAGAGTTGCACTAGAATAATAAGTGACTGTGTCAGTATGTGTATACAGATGTCTTTACGTTGTTGCAGATGTTTATTAATTAATTATAATTTATACTATAGTATATAGCCCAGGCCTAGTTAACTAAGTTATTTATGCTAACGACAGTGAGCAGGGCTGCCAACATTGTGTGATAGGTGAGAGTGAGATGCGAGGGAGCGAAGCGACCGAGCGTGGGGTGGTGTGGGAGGGGGGTTCTCCCCTCCCTCGGTATGGAGCTTTTGCATTTTATAACTTCAATTTGTGCAATTTGGTGCATACTAAAGACTAAAGTGACTGTTTTCAGATATTGTAAGATTTTTTTTGCTGTGCGTGAAATATTTCAGCGTTTTATTCATGAAGAGATATTCATGCGGGAGATATCTCAGCATTTTTTTGCTGTGCGTGAGATACTGTAAGATCAGCGTGAGAGCGTGAGATTTGGTCAAAATGCCTGAGTCTCACGGTCAATGCGTGAAAGTTGGCAGCCACAGGCACTTGAAGCGTATCAACTGTAAACATACGCCGCCGCCATTGCGCGTACACGTACACATAAATATAGAGTGCACTCATATATATATATGTGCACTCTATATTTATGTGTACGTGTAC
>NW_014577608.1:82250-89665 GCF_000485595.1 Priapulus caudatus
GGCGAATGTACTGTGTCCGATTTGAGCTCAAGTTGGATGAGTTACGCGTAGTAAATCGTAGGTATTATAAGGCTAGTAAATGACGAATTTCCCTTGTTTATTGTTGTCACACTCCTCCCTATTATACACTCCTGATATATATATATATATATATGGTTGATATTTTTTAGATCTTATTCACATGATTACCACAGGCACAGTACACCAGAGTTTTTTATGATATGCAACGATGAAAGGTGTTGCCATTAGAGTTCAGTATTTCTTTAGAAAGGAGATGGAGTTAAAAGCAGGATTATTATTATATCAGCTATAAAACTAACTCTACTAATGATTTTTTGCTTCCTACATTTCAGCTCTCTACCTTATGTTTTTTCATCTGATATTTTTGATATTTGTATGGTCGTATTACCAGACCATCTTTACTGAACCTGCTCCTGTACCAAGTCAGGTAAGTGCACCAGCCCACCCCAGACCAACCAATGATTTAATTGTTGTTTCTCATAACCAAGGTGATCTGCTAAAATTGTACAATAGTGGAAATTTGTGAATAATTGCGGAGAAAATTAATTCTCTGTGTGTTAACGGGGAATTTTTTTTTACGCTTTGCAGTTTTATCTGTCAGCTGTGGATGTTGACGATTTAGAAAATGCAGAGACTGAAGATGTACAGAGGCAAATACTTGCCAAGGCTGCTAAGAAGTTGCCCATTCTATGCAGGACAATGAATGGCTGTGAGTCTAGCGCTACTCGTGGTTCCTGAGGTTGCTGGGGTTTACAGACTACTGAATGAATGCCTGCATAGATCGCAAGCATTAGATTATAGTAAATTAACGAAATGGGCAGGTTCTAAATTCACACTGGATACATGAAACTATGAATTAATAATAACTTAATAATAAGGAATAACTGAAAACAGAGATTTCAAAGACCTTTGTTTTGGTATACGTCATTTACGTGCTGCCATCTTGTTGCTAGGCAACCGATACTGCGAGAAGTGCCAGTGTTTGAAGCCTGATAGGAGTCATCATTGTTCCGTCTGTGGAAGGTATGAAGCAACAACATAATTATGCAAACAGAATTTGAGATATGTGAAAGCACTTGTCATATTTTTGCTCATGATTAAAAGTCAATCACTCTGATACAGCGATATTTATCTATTTTGTCCGTTGCAGGTGCATACTAAAAATGGATCACCACTGCCCTTGGTATGTATATTTTTTGACAGTTTAATTGGTGTGAAGCAGCAGCGTAAGAAGAGCACGTTTGGGATGGCAATAAAGTCCTAATATTGAATACCACAAACCAAAGAAAATCGCTCATAAGTGATATTTGGAAGTTTACTTTAATTCGTCGCGTGTCCAGTATTTTGGAGTGTGTCTGTGACGGGTTAACATGAAGAGGTGTGATGATATGTAAGGCCAAAACAAAATATAGGTGTGGTTACCGTTTCATGCCGAAAACAAATAGGGTAGGTAGGTAGGGAAAACATTTCATTTTATTAAAACATTTTATTTACGAACCATGTCCGAAGGATGTGCGTTGTGCCTTTTGAAGCAGGAACTGTCCAATTCATATTTTTTAAATATTTTTTTTTAAATTTCAACTTTTTAAATTTTTACTTTAAAGAAAATTGACAATAAAATGTTTAGGGTCGCTGGGAATAAATAGTGTCGGTCGGGAAACGGTAATCACACCTATATTTTGTTTTGGCCTAATGATGCTTCTTGATTTCTGCATTTCCAGGGTGAACAATTGCGTGAATTTCTCAAACTACAAGTTCTTTGTGCTCTTCCTTGGCTATGGCATTCTCTACTGCCTCTACGTGGCATTCACCAGTATGCCGTATTTTCTCCAGCTATTTAATGTAAGTTATGTGTCAACTGTGTGTGCGTATGTGCGTGCAGTGGGTGAATGCAGGCGTGTGTTTATGCGTGCGTTCGTAAGTTAATCGTTACGCCATCATGCTGCACCGTACTGCTTACCGCGGGTGTACAATGCGGTGGCTCCCTCTCTCACGCACTCATTCTCGTTGCAGGTCGGTTTTCGCGGGGCTGCGGAGTTTCAGATCATGTTCCTCTTCTTCCTTGGTCTGCTGTTTGCCATCAGTCTTGTCTGCCTCTTTGGCTACCACCTGTTCCTGACGTCGCGAAACAAGTCCACGCTCGGTGAGTCGGTGACGCCCGAAGCTAAACACTAATAAGATGAGTGTTGCCTTTGCGTTGATCAGGTGTCTTATGGAATCACGACGAGATGCCTGTTCTGTAGACGTGGTTAAAGTGCGTGACTGCCACTGAACGGAAATGCCGAAAGCGTCTTTTACAGATGGATGGCCATCCTGCACCGGTGTCTGATAACAGTAGACATCAATCTAAGTAACAGAGATGTAACAGTCTTGGAAATCGTGTGAGAGAATATATCTATGGCTGTTCTTATCTTGCCCGTATTTTTCATTTAGCCCCGAGGTAACGCGTTTCGTCTGTGTTGTAGAGTCGTTCCGCACACCCATGTTCACGACGGGCCCGGACCCTCATGGATTCAACCTCGGCGTGAAGGCAAACTTCCAGGAGGTGTTTGGGGATCAGCGTGAGATAATGTGTCTGCCCATCTTCACAGCGTGAGTGGCTCGCGCGCACATGATTGCTCTCTCATTCCCACGCACCACAGACTGTAGCATTGAAAGCTTTCATAACAGAGCGGAAATCTGGCGATGCCAAACGACGTCTAAACTTTCATACCTATATGAAACGACAAACATGGAACCTCAACATCTAAACGTTCGACCCATCCCAGAAAGCTTTTCTGTTTGCGTGCTCGCGTGTCTCTCGGAGTTTTCTCCGCCGCAGGAAGGGAGCATCGTGTTGATTGATGTCGTTTCTGTCTCAGAATGGGCGATGGCGTCACGTTCCCGACCCGATGCCTCGACCTTGACTCCGAGCACCTGCTAGGCAGTAACCACGGCAACGGGCGGTGGAGCGATGACGCCGACGACGCGGATGGTTACGGCGGATCGCTGCATCACGGCATCAACAGCGTTCCCCCGCGTCTCAACACCATCAGACACTTGTAGTCGTGGCTGTAGGGGGCGACGGCGTGCGCCCGCCTTGGGTCACCATGCCTCCCGGGCGACGATGCAGGAAACGTTTGTATTGTTTGTGCAGATGTCTGGATAAGTTTGGGATGTTTCCGTGTCGCCTGTGAGCTATAGGAGGCTCATCGTGAGTGTGCGTGGTGATGCATGGGTGTCAGCCATGTTCCCCGCCACGATCGCACTGCGTTACCCGCAGAAAAGTCGTTTCGATCCAGGGAGGAGGGTTGATTTAACCTCAGATAACGCGACAGATGGGTGATTGATCGGTTAATTTCTGCAATCGTGCCTGTCGTGTGTGCCGACATGGTCATCAGCTTCTGGTCTAAATTTATCATCAGTCATTGTATGATTTACATAGTAGTATTATTTTCCATATCATATGTGGCGCCTCGTGAATATTATGGAGCCAAACCTTAACGTAGTATTTATTGTCGGGAGGTGAATCGTACATTTCATTTTCGATATTTATTGTTTCATGGTCTACAGTTAAAATTATACAATGTAGCCTTTATCATGACCACTTCTGTCCTGTTAAGTCATGTTGTGATAGAATTTATTCTGTACACATACATCGATATGTGCGTATTCTTTCGCGTTTTAATTCGTCAAACGCTTTGCAGTGTTGTAGCAGAGTGGGATAATGTTGGATGGTGATAAGGTGACGGAAACTAGACCAAACCGCGTGGAACCTGTTTCTATGTAAACAGTCTAACGTTGACTTTCAATGGTGCTGGTGCTACTGGTAAACGAGTGAACGATTTTTAGTATAGGTGGTTGCTTTATCAGAGGTAGGAGCATGTGTCCGCATGTCTACACTAGTCTAAAAATGACGGCGACATCACTAGCTCATGCTTCTTGCACGAGGCATGGGCCATGGCGTGTACTCCTGTCATGGCCAAGTTTTTAATGTTACGCTGGTCGACAGCATATCTGTCCGTGTGCTACGTCATGAATTAAGACATGTTTGATTGGACGAAGGATAATAACTCGTAGTATTGTAATATAGATTCCCCCTCATATCGGCAAGTAGGTTATACAGGTTCAGTGTACTGTGTGCGAGCACGTGAGTGATTTGAAATCTGCTCACAGGTGGTGCTGATGGTGCAGCACTGAAGAGTCACACTGACAGCTGTTGTCATGGTAACCATGATGCAGCATTGATGGGTCACAATGACAGCCATTGCCATGGTAATGCAGCACTGACGGGTAACAATGGTAGCCGTTGTCATAGTAACGACGATGCAGCATTGACGGGACACGGTGACACCCTTTGTTAGCGATTCTATTTCATTTTAATCGGTCGTTCATTGTGTCAAGAGCATATTAATTATTCTAATAATAAATAGGCTCTTATTAATTATATAGTGTAATATTTATGGTGAGTTTATTTTGTCTGTACTGTACTTTATAGTCATTAATAATTTGTAAGTAATCAAGCTTGAGTTGTGTATGGCAAGTGAACTAGTTAGTAGTTGTTCTTTGGAGATGCAATTCAAATATTAAACTAGTTTGCTTTCAGAATAAATAATCGCCCACATTAGTATAAGCCCACTTTATGAGGGATTTATTAGTTCACGATATAATTTTACCTAATATTTATCATAATAATAATCTTTTAGAGAGCTATATTTAGCAAGAACTATTATGGAAGGAGTAGAATTCGATAGAAATACATGTTACATAAGTCAGGGCAGTTTGATTTTTGTACGAAAACGATTGATCCCATTCAGACTTAAATAAAATAAAATAAATTCTGACGCCAATACAAGAGCTATATGTATGAATGCGTTTTATTGAACTACGATGTGGAGTTTTACAATGGCGGCGCCTGTACTGCGCAGGCATTGAGCGTGTTTCGCGATGCACGACGATGACACGTACAGGATCGGTAGTAAGCTGTTTCAGAGGGAACTAAAGCTCACCGCGCCGGGGAACACCCGCCTAGCCACCAGAGGGCGGGCATGTTCTCTCACATCTCCCCTACTTCCTTCATCACTCACTTGCCCACCTAGACCACACCCTATCCCGTGTCACAACACGGGCAGAGCCACGTGTCTTGTCAGCGCACGCACTCTTGTTTGGCACATCACGTGATCAGGGCGTCGATTCGTTGAGAGACGAAACTGTCGCCGGCAGCAACAGGAAGCCCCGACGACAGGAGGCGCCACGCTTAGCAACGATAGAAAAGAAAGGCGATA
Organism: Priapulus caudatus; assembly: GCF_000485595.1. Lineage (NCBI taxonomy): Eukaryota > Metazoa > Priapulida > Priapulimorpha > Priapulimorphida > Priapulidae > Priapulus > Priapulus caudatus. The sequence goes on from NW_014577608.1 coordinate 87,536, forward strand.
ACCGCCGTGTATAATAGCAGTAGCCACTCTGACGCACGAACACGCACGTATACACACACGTAAATCACGAGCAAACGAACAGGACGTTGAGCTGCTTATGACAGATGGTGATGCCATGCACATGGGGACGAGTTTTACATATCGAAGAAATTGATCTATTGCGATTTTCAGGCTACAATAACTAAGCGCATGACAAACACAAATGCTATGTCTACTTTACAATAAACAGTAATAAGTTAGCAAGCGTAAATTAAAATCCTACAGATAACGATACGTGCATTATACGAGTGGAGGGAAGTTTGCCACTAAATAGGGAACTTGCTTAAATTTTAACTAGTAGCTTCCACTCTATAAAAAGTGTGATTATAACACTCTACATGTTCACATGTAGGCTAATGATCAATAAATAGCCATATATTGAAGCAGGTCAAACCTTCGCGATGAATCCATGAATCGGAGGAGAATAAAATGCTCAGCTATTTCGATCAATGAGGTGAACAGACATGATCACCATTACTACCAGCAGTGAGACTGATAACATGGGCTTCTACTCTGGCTCTACTATTCTGTCACTCTGTCTTCTGTCTGTCTCTGTCAACGTCAACTGTCTCTAATGTCGAGTGTCACGAGTCACTGTAGAGCATGCCCTCACGTACACATCATTACATTTATGATAAAAAAATGATCTATACACATTATAATAGTACCTGTAAATACTAACGATTAAATACATGTGGCGGGTTTGCCGCGACCGCCCCTCCCTCGTCACGCTCACACCAATCATGCACGAGGAAAGCAGCCGCCACAAGCTTCCAACCACTCAATAAATCATCCTGCAAGAATCATTTGCAAGCCTAACGGACGCTTGACGAAGAAGCAAATTATGCGGCCAATCACCAGGCTGGCTGACGTCGGTACAGTGGCCAGTCTTATAAAACCACGGATATTCGCTCACAGATGATGCAGAGAAGAAGAGAAATAATTGAAGCAAACACTTAATATAAGAGATCTGATAATGAACGCCTATAACCCAATAGGCTACAGCCTATCATGCCGAGACATGCGCGCAATCTCCAAACAACATATAGAAAATTCAGGTAAAATCACCTGAATTTATAAACCAGTAGGAATTTTGTTAGGTGCATCGGACCTTCGTAATGTTTACACCGGTATTGAAAAGTCACGCAACTTCAAGAAAGTATTCAAGACTTAAAGGAATAATAGGTCCATTGATTATGCAATGTTGACGAATGCTAGAGTAACTGGCACCTTGTGTAGTACATTACCTTATAGCCAAAAAGCGTATTAGTTTGTCCAATATCACTGCTGGTTACATTACAAACAAGACTTGAAATCGGTTGTTGATATGTATCAACGTATCATTTACGTGACGTAAATGTCATCCAGAAGTCAAGCGATGACGTAAACATTTGTGCAGCCCGTATGTTTTGGACGCCAGATGAAACGGAAGTGTCAGCGGTGTAACCACGCCCACGGACTAAACATGAAAATAGAGTAAAACACACGTACTAATCACGGACGCACGTGGACAGCCTTGACAAAAAGTTCCTTATCACAAGCATCCATGTTTACAAAATCACTGATGATAGCATTGCGTACGGCTGAGCATGCGTGCGAAAATGTCCGTTGCACTATAAATCTGTATCACACCCGCTTCACCGGCAGCGGTTTGAAACTGTAAACAACTAATTTTTGGACTGCGGATTTCAATTAGACATTTCTTAGCAACCAGCAGTGATATTGGACAAACTAATACGCATTTGGCTATAAGGTAATGTACTTATTAACTATACAAGGTGCCAGTTACTTTAGCATTCGTCAACATTGCATAATCAATGGACCTATTATTCCTTCAAAAGTAATAGGATTACGGCAGGCATACCGATCTTCTAGTCAGAGATTTGACATTGGCAATAACTGTGAAAGGATTGACAATAACCCTGTACAGGGAGATGATGCTGCCAATAAAGGAAACATCCCAACGTGTGACTACCCTGCCTGCCCCCCCCAAAAAAAAAATCTTATCTCAACAGCAGAAATTATCAACAGACAGAAGGAGAGAGAGAAAGACAGAGGTAGAGAGAAAGAAAGAGAGAGAGAGAGAGAGAG
>NW_014577608.1:92380-96702 GCF_000485595.1 Priapulus caudatus
CAGTGATTGGCGGGCCAGCAGTGATGGGGAGGCCAGCAGTGATTGGCGGGCCAGCAGTGATGGGGAGGCCAGCAGTGATTGGCGGGCCAGCAGTGATGGGGGGGGGGCAGCATTACATTTACTTCGACTATGCATTCTCACATATTATTGTCAAGTACGACGCCTTCGTCATAAAAGCCAAAACCCTAACTGCAATGCTAATCTTCGTTTACCACGGCCATGGTATAGCGCGCGGGAGAGGGAAACAAGAGAACGTGCGCGGTCGTCGACGCACCCACCTGTCTGTTCTGCTCCCACACTTCGGTGATGTTGATTTCGGAGTCTTCGAAGCCCATCTCAGCGAGGCGGCAGCGTCGGTAGAGCTCGTAATGACGCGTGTGCGTCTGCTCACGCAGGTCTTCCATGTTCGTGCGGATCAGCATCTCTCTCAGCTTCACAAAGTCACAGTGTGTCTCGTTCTCCACTGCACACCAACAAACCATGTGTCACTGCTAGCTCTTCGCCTCTCTATGTATTATGCATATTTGCTTGGGAAAGACAGCACATGCAAACCAGCTGTTAGCTGCACAGCTATTAAAGGAGGTGAATCATGCTGCCTGCCATGCTCTAGTCGTGTTGTTAACTACAACTTTACACTCAGTATACTCAATAATTAAGGAATAGATTGTTTGAGAGATTGCAAACCTTGTACTGTTCCCCAGGGATACTCTCGTGCTCTCATTTGCTTGCTGCCAACCTTGACAAAGTCATTGCTGCCAACTACAGCGAACGGAATGTGGCTCTGAAACGAAGAAATGATGAACTCAAGACTAAATAATCCAATAAAAAACAAATACAAATACAATACACGTATGCACACGTGAGATAGCAAATAACTATGCAAATTTAAATTCTCATTTAAAAATGCACGAACCAATCTACTAATGGAAACAGCATTGCCAATAGGCATCATTTAGCCAATAGTTCAACTCATGACACTTCCACATTCCCTCGACTACTAAGTGAAACTAGCGGGTAAGGCGTCTGCAGGCGACTGGTACAATGGGAGGTGTGCACTCATCGCTGGATGCTCACTAGGTGGCGCTTACATTCATGGTGGCGTTGATATCCGCTACGGTTTCATCGTCGGTGGGAAACTGATATATCTGCACTCCGTTGCTCACCAGCTCACTCATGATCTACAAATTACACAGATAAAAGCATACAATATTATCTCAAAGTTACAGCAATGGAATTGAAAACATTTTAAGGATAAGGAACGTGTTAAACACAACCAATGCATTAATTATATCATTTTACATTAATTTTTAATTTGTTCATTTCTGTTACACAGGCATGAGACAGACAAATGCTGGAAAGGGAGGAACATTCGCGTGCCACCGGCACGAGACCTCTAAGGGGGTCGGGAGGCAGGCCCCCAGAAAATTAAAAAAAATTATAAGCTCTGAGATGCAATCTAGAGCCATTTCAGGGTACTCCAATAGCTCACAACTAGCAACACTTTTTGGTGGAACAGGAAAAAAAAAACTGATCGGAAATTTGCGTAATAAACAGCCGCTGAATCACATCGACGTCATTGTTCTAACACAAAAGATGGCGCCAAATAGACTGGTACACAACAACTGCCAGTATCGTAGTGTAGCGAAGTAGTAGTCGAGCAAGGACCAGTATGAGCAGGAGCTCGGTTTATTAGATTGGTCCCCGCCTGCCTGTACAATGGGGGTTATGCTCACTAAAGATAAATGAACATTGATATCCGTCGATTGCTGTACTTCGATGTACTCTGCTTTTATCATTATGTTAGCAAGCATAATACATTGAGACAATGATACTAGTAGAAGCGGTCCGGATAGTTACCGAGTCACAGTGTGTTCACATGTACGGCGCGATCGTCAGAGCCCACGGAGGTATTCTTACTCCCCCCCCCTCCAGAATTTACACTGATCTCAGAAATGGTCTCTGGAGTTCTAAAATGGCGTGAAATCCGCCGAACGGCAGAAATGTCTCATGCCTGGTTACACAGTTCTGACACTGATTCATGAGTCATTAATAACACATTCGCAGTGCTGACATACTAGGTGAGCTACTCGCGCGCACGTGTACCTTAATCTTGAACTTGTGCAGTTCATTCTTCGCGATGCAGTCAGCCTTGGCAATGACAGGAATGATGTTGACCTTGCTATCCAGCTTCTTCATACACACGAGGTCTATCGCCTTCAATCTACATCCACCACCACAAACAGACAACACACACGATATAGACGACGTCGTGGCGAGATTGACGTGCGATGGCCGTCGCATCCCTTCCCATCCATCATCTACATCCACGTCACGCTGTCTACTCCACGCCGGGTGTGAGAACAGTGAGTGTGCAATTAGTATGTGCACAGCGATCCAGATAAAAGCAGAAGTTTGGTCATTGAGATATTTTTTTGGCCTATTTTTATAGCGTAAACGAAACATTTCAAAAGAATTAATTACTAAAGCGTAATTACTAAATACAAATGAAAAAGTGAGACCCCCTCCCTCACAATTTGTGCGCAAGGACTACGAAGTCATCGTCTGCTATGTGACCGACCGTGACACGTGGCGCCGCCACGGACGCACGATGCTGCGACTCACGAGTGTCCGGTGGGAGCGATGAAGTAGAGACAGGTGTGGATGCGCGTGTCGTGGAACGAGTGGATCGAGCGTTTGATCTTCATCTCCTCCTGCAGGAAGTTCTCAAACTGTGCGTCGATGTAGTCGACGATGGCCTTGAAGCTACGCGTGCAACAAACAAACAAACGTCTGGCATCAAAAGGCGAAAGCAAGCGCGTGCTTTCAAAGAGCTGCCGGCAGTGATTTTTTATTAAATTTACGTTTTTAGAGCTAGTTTCTCACACGTTTGATATCATGTGTGCCATGAGATAGCAAAGTAAAATTATTTATCGAATTTTCATGAGACAAATAAATTGGTCAACTTTAATTAACTTGTTTTACTGCCAGTCTATGAAATGCAAAGTTAGAGGAAGCCTCGATTTCAGATTAGCACCTGAAACAAACAGCGTTGATTATAACACAGGACACACAGGTGAGGCGTGTTGTTTACCTGTCCTCCTTGTTAATCTGGTCACCGTATCCAACCGTCTCTATGATGGTTAACTTCAGGTTGACATTACTCTCTTTCAGCTCGTATGTGTTTGACTTCAGTTTCACCCCGGGAAGATCATGGGTCGCAGGAGTCGAATCGAACGTCGTGTTGAATAAGGTGTCCAGTAACGTGCTCTTACCCAGTCCCGTTTCACCTACAGACAGAAATATGATTCCTTTGAGAATTTTCCCCCAAAAAGAATTACACATTCTACAAGTTAATTTTGATAACAACGTAAATGCATAAAATCAGGAGTGAATAAAACTAAATTTATTCTTATTATTCACTCCTGATCAAATACATAATGTTAATTTCATATCACATTCACATAGAACTGACCATATCCTATCTCTAATTATTAAACCTAATAATTGCAAAAACCCACATTCGATATGCACTTCCTGAAAGCGTCAGTATCACCTGAGCAACCCAGTTACAATAATCACGCATACACCTCCCCGCACGAACAGTTACGTCTTTACAATCTCGCCGTAAAACGCTGTCATCTCGTGGCGGCGCGGCTTAACCAAAGACGACTGAAACATCCTCGGAATTTGATATCAGTTACAAGGACATTTATTGCTGCGGATGCGTGGGTCTGTCACACACCCGCCAGCATCTAACACGCACCCGCCAGCATCTAACACGCCCCCGCCAGCATCTAACACGCCCCCGCCAGCATCTAACACACACCCGCCAGCATCTAACACGCCCCCGCCAGCATCTAACACGCCCCCGCCCGCTGCTTACAGTGCAAGCTCAGAGCAGCATAAACACCGGTGCGTCTTGCTTCAGCTCATCTCTGCTATCAGGAAGCACCCGCCTCCTCACAGTAAGTGTGTCACACACTCACGCACGCACAGTCGCACACATATACTCACTTACTCACGCACGCACGCACGCACGCACGCACGCACGCACGCACGCACGCACGCACACTCACACAACGCAGCACTGCCTGTGTGGTTTTTTAGGACTCGCTCCCACTGTCATCTGGCACTGTGTTACGTTTCTTTTGTGTTTGTCATGATATTGTGAGAAAGCCCCATGCTGTTCTCGCCCCCATATAGGTCGCCATGCTGCTGTAGACACAGGGGGGGGGGATTGTGGCGATCAGAGTGAATCCCACCCGGTCACATTCACACACTGCTGCCATGCATCTACACGTAAACATGAACTGGTGGCGTGG
>NW_014577608.1:96712-105288 GCF_000485595.1 Priapulus caudatus
TTACTCAGTGTTGCATGGAGGATTCCATCTGCCTATCAGCAGACCCCCCCCCCCTGCCCACCACCCCCAGCGGGGCCAAATGAACGACACAGTGACTAATCAGAGCTGCTGCTCCTACATGATGACGTAGTAAGCCATCTGCTTGCTGTGCGCCTGAGCAAGCAGGCCCTCCCAGAGAGGGATGAGCGTTTTTTTACCCCCTAGTGAATGCAGTCTGTCATCGCTCATACTACAATTATTCTCTCCCTGACTGACTTTGTTAACTTATACTAGCATAATTTTAGAGAACAGACGAGAAGTGCATGTTTTGTAAAATGATGCATGACAGTAATAAAATGATTTTGAGGCGAAAATCAAACGTTTTGAAAGTAATAACTCTACACATACATGTATGTATAATGAGTAAATGACTGAACGTATAATGAACTTATGTACGTTCTAATATTTTATATATATACGTTCTGACTTATGTACGTTGTAGCTTATGTTCTACTTATGTACGTTATAACTGAACGTATGTATGTATAATGACGGAACCCAATGAAAATAGTTGTACACCTGCCCTCAACCCAAGGTATGAGGCTGTTCTTGCTTTCGCATGTCCCTACATATATATTAACAAGAGTACATAATCTCTCTTGATATTAACTAGTTATATGATAAAACTGGCATACATATATCTAGTTGTAAAAATAACAATAACATGACCACGTGATACATTACAATACAAACAAGTGTACACAAGCCCCACAGCAAACTACCAGATTTTCTGCATAAACAGGCCAGTCCTTGTGTTTTGGAAAAAGCAGGCGAGTGAAAAATCGCACACCTTGGCTCGCCGAGGTGTGTGATTTGCATCGGAGTGCCCGCAGGTCACGAGGCAAACTAGGGGTGTTCGGTGGCATGCCCCCCCGGAAAAAATTTAAAAAACTAGACTTCATGAAATGCCATTTCCAGCATTTTGGGCTAAAAATTAGCTCTGCATTTGTACTATTAATTTTGACATTTTTTAGGTGATTTTTTTTTAATCTAACAAAATATCAGTTCTCGGACATGTGGATAACTTGAATCACACATTTAGCATGTTTAGTCAAAAAGGAACAACACTCAATTTTTCAAAGTAGACTATTAAAACTTTATCTAAAAAACAACCAATCACATTCGTCATTCTAGAGCGCTTTGCGACTGTCGTTATAAACATGTGAACCGACTTCCGGCAATGTCTGTGATGTTTACAACCATTTGCGTTTATCTTCGAGTTTATAAGTTGAATTAATGAAAAATAAAACACACAAAAAAAGAAAAAAAAAGGTGTGCGATTTGATAATGCTTAGGTGCGCGTTTTTCGCACTTCTCGTGATCAATCGAGGCGCGCGATGGCGCGCGAGCGCGATCGCGCGCCTTAAAACACAAGGTCTGACAGGCCACGGTTGTATGTAGCCAGGGGTGCTTAGCCTCCACTTACAGACTTATCACTATCTGTAAATCAAATGACCCCCGTAATATAACCTCTCTCCCAACCCACAACGAAAATTCTCCAGTTTGTCACACCGAACAAACAAGTTGTTATAATCTGTGTTGGACATGACCACTATCTCATTTTCTCACATTCCTGCCTTTTCTGACAAGAGAATTGAGCTTTGTGATTGGGACATCACGATACAAGAAACACACTAGAAAGACAAGATTAGGGCAGCACAACACCTGATATGATCAAGTAATATTTTACAAGTACACACACACGCACGCACGCACGCACGCACGCACACACACATATATATATAACTAAATATAAACTAATCAACTAAACTTGAATGTAAAAATCTATACCTATATGTAAAACATGATCTAATTTGATGTTTTAATACATAATAAAATAAAACAGTAAACACGATGTTTATCTATGTTAGTATAACCGCGAACATTCAACAGTGAACAGCAGTAGCAGCAGCAGTAGCAGCAGCAGTAGCAGCAGCAGCAGTAGCAGCAGCAGTAGCAGCAGCAGTAGCAGCAGCAGTAGCAGCTTACCTATACAGAGGATGTTGAAGCTGAAACCTTGGGACACGGATTTATTCACAAGCTGGTCGGGAAGCGAGTCGAACCCAACATGTCCATTCAGCTTCATCTCTCGCACCTTCTCACTCGACGCCTTGTGCTCCTGAAACGTTTCCTTACCGTTGTTACACGAATCAGCATGCAGCAATATATATAGTCTAACCAGTGCTCTATAGAAGGGAAACCTGTCCATAAAGGAATCCTTTTGGTGTTTCCTTTAAGTGATAGTTATACTTTGAAACCAGTTCTCTATATATATAACAAACAGCAATCTACAAATGATACTTTTGAAATTCTCACTGGATATAGAGGGTTAACTGTACCGCACAACATTGCGATAAGCACTACGTTCAGTTGTAATGGTCCAAGCAACACATTTTCCTTGCACCTACGCACGTGTATCAACGCACAGAACGGTCACACGTTGCGCTAATTTAAACCGCATTCAATGCAGTGCTAGTTCAGCAATGATAGTAAACAACAATGAGGTGGATTAGAGACGTGGCGGGTCATCACCTATCCAGCATTCAGATGCAAATACAGACCTAGTTCTTGCATTCTAACGTGATTACACAGGAAGACAACGAACTGAGCATATGGCATGCCATGCCCTTATCGCAGACACTAAAAACGTTACCTTCATCATTAGACCAGTGTCTTGTGAGCAAATGTTAGAACAAAGTGGCTACACTTTGCCAATCGCTACGACAAAATATTGCTAGCTTATACAGTGCGATTCCTTAGCACCAAACTAAGTAGATATAGGGCAAATACTACTCTAGCAAAGTAGTATTATCTGGGTCAATGGCCTGCACTGTACTGTAGCATATAGAGTGTACGCGGACACGGACACAGAGCAGTGAGGGGCCAATCAGTGTTATTTCGACGGGTTTTCATTCTAACACAACACACAGATCCACGTACCAGAATAGACAATTATCTCTAACACTAACAGCCTCACAAATACATAAAATAAATTCTTCATTATATACCTGATCAACATTATAATAAACTAAAATGACAAGTTATACTTATAAGTTATAAGTTATAGGCTACTAGTACTAGCCAACGTAAATTTCATTCAAAATCGAAATCCGGCGGTGACCGCCCAAGTATGCGCGAAGTAAAATAATATATATCACTACATATAAGTTATCCCTGGCCATACTAATCTCGAAAATGCTTCATCATAACATAAAGATTCTGTGTTTATAATGATTACACGAATTTGAGACTTACGGCGCTGCCGAGGGCCGATTTTGTGTCCGCTGTCATTCTTCTTTTTCCAACTGTCAACACCCGGAAAACAAACCGGAAACTGCGCTCAATCGCTCGCGGTTGATGCTTTTATGTCAACGGTTTCGCAGTGTATACTGGGAAATCTAAAATGGCAACCCCTATAAAACACTAAGGCAAACTGGTCTTTACAAAGCGGAATCGCTTTTACGTTATCAGTTTGCATAATTTATCATAAGGTAATAGGTATATTCATAGCGTCTGTATCATTTACGTTTATATGAGCCGTAAAATGTTTTTAGAGGTAGTGGGTAGTGTAGGTGCCGTGGTAGTGACAGTGACAGTGTAATTTTGCATGACGTGAGTGGTACATCATACATGACACATGTATCATTGTAATTTGTAAATTGTTTGGACTATTCTTACGACATGCAACGCGCATGCGCATAATACTATTAATAGTTAATAGTAATATAATTCTAGTTTAGGGAGTCGACTACACACAGTCCCTAACCCCCATTCCATATTTTATCTCATATTTATCGCTCACTGGGAGTTACAATGACGTGTCTCATGCACAGCATCATGAGAACGTGAAAATATAAATTTGTACCAAAGGCACAACTAATGAAGAAGAGAAGAGACGGGAGAGAAAGAGGTAGATGTGTGAGTGTGTATGTGTGCGTGCGTGCGTGTACGTGCACACGCATACGTGTGTGCCTGCGTGAGAGAGAGTTATTAAGATTATCACCATTCTATTATTATATAGATCACCTGAAGTACCAAAGGAAGCATGGAAGCTGCAGAACAAAATAAAAAGCACTTTTCCTCAGTAAAGAATGTGATCCTGGTTTTGTCGGGAAAAGGTGGTGTAGGGAAAAGTACCGTAGCAATACAACTGGCACTTGGTTTGAAGCATGCAGGAAAAAGGGTATGTAATATAAAACACATTACTAATTTACAATCACTGATTCGCCCCAGCATTTTGGCACATAAGTACAAAATTTTCATCGGTCCGATAGGCAGTACATTGGTTACTAATATCGATCTACCTTGGTATGATTTTTTATTCTAAACATTACCTGTAATTATAGAGTAATCTAGCTAATAATACTGACTTCTTAATTCATAAATAATGTAGTTTACAGATATCCAATATATCAGACATAGGTTTAGAGGTTTATAGATCATGTGTGTTATATGCAGGTAGGTCTACTGGATGTTGACTTATGTGGACCAAGTATTCCCAGAATGTTGAATTTGGAGAATCAAGATGTGCATCAGTGCCCAGAGGGGTAAGCCTTACACTAACACATCTGTATACCAGCTGTACATGCTATGTAGTATTGATTGTAGATGTACATCTTACTAATGAGTGTCAAGATGAATACATACCTGTTTGTATAAAAATCCTACCAATAATGTTTTCATAAGACTTATAACATCAAAGTGTATAATACTATATCTAGATAATAATGTATTATTATTCACTCCTGATATTAATATATCTATATTCTACACTCCTGATGACATGTGAGCAATCTACGTACGTGTGATGGTTTATTAGTCATAGATAATGAATAACATTTTTTATTGTATTTGTAGTTGGGTGCCTGTGTTTGCAGACACTGAGCAGAGACTTGCTGTAATGTCTATAGGGTTCCTACTGCAGAATAGAGATGAGGCTGTGGTGTGGCGAGGACCGAAGAAAAATGGTGGGTTTTCTGTTGAAGGGACTTCTGTCTTCTTTATATATGCTCTAATTTGAACTAAAGCTGTCAGAAGATCATGGGAAAAATTCTACTACCAGTGGGACAGATGTATGAAAATAAAAGCAACCATTAAATATGTCCAGTGACTTAGAATTTTTCTTGACTGACAATTATAATAGTAACCCAACCTCTATAAACCAAAACCTGTCTGTAAAGGAGAATTTTCTGGCATTTCCCTTGAGTGAATCTCATATACAGGTCTGACTGTATTAGGCCATTACTTCGTGCATCAGCTTGGCATTTCTCAGCGGCGATGTGAATTATCATGTGTTATATTTCTGGCAGTTGAACTGTGGTTGAGTAATGCTGTGGTATTTTACTATGATAAAGTTAAGGATTATTACAATCACGATGAACTGAATGTTGCAGCAATGATCAAGCAGTTCCTCGAGGACGTGATGTGGACGGAGCGCGATTTCCTCGTCATTGACACGCCACCCGGAACGTCAGACGAACACATCACCGTCGTCGAGAATCTGCGACGCTGTGACAACCTGCGTGGTGCTATCCTCGTCACGACCCCGCAGGTCCGGTCTCTCGCTTACACTCATGCACAGCAGTGTAGTTTTATGTTTGCCGAACGCCGGTGATCCGGTACAATGGAAGATCCCTATGCTATTCTTGATGTTTACATGAACAATTTTAATTCTGAGTACGAATTTGTGCAGAGAAGTTCAAGAGTAATGTGCATTGTATGATAATTGCTCTCATATTTGCACAACATTCCTTATTTTTTCTTTATCTCTGATCAGTCAGAATCAGGGTGTGTGCATGCATGTGTGCGGGCATGCACACGAACCATATTCCCACAGTGGCAGACAAATTTTAAGTTCACGTAACTACCTGTGTTACACAAGTGTTAGTCTCCTGCGAGATGCATCTAAGCAAGAGTGATTCAGATTGAGCCTGAACGTGTCACCTCTCTTCATAGGCAGTGTCGGTGGGAGACGTGAGAAGGGAGATCACGTTCTGCAAGAAGACAGGAATTCCCGTGCTGGGACTCGTAGAAAATATGAGCGGATTCGTGTGTCCTCATTGCTCTGTAAGTTCAACCATAGAATACATTGTAATATAGTATCTACTTATATGTATGACGTTCAGAGATTGCATTTATTTGGTCGAGGTTCAAGTGAATGATTTTAGATTTTTATGTTTCTCCGTTTGGTTCTAGGAATGCACGAATGTCTTCTCCAAAGGAGGAGGAGAAGGGCTGGCAGAAGAAGCAAAAGTACCCTTTTTAGGTGTGTCTTGCTGCATTTCAGACTTGAAAATTGTATTAGCATGTTTCCATATAATCAGCAGCCATTGGGGTATATGAGGGTGCGAAATTAACGGGAGTCCAGAGTCAAATACTCCCTGATTTACTGTCGGACTCCCTGATTTGACATATGCAGGAGTCCGTGTGACTCCCTGAAAATTCTGCCATACTAACTAGTTCAGTTCCAGAGCATGGCCTCGCAGAATTACTGTATTTTTTCAGCTAATGTCCAAAGAAAATTTGGCAGACATGCAACTGCATGAATCTTAAAAATAAGCACATGCGTTATTGTTAATATCTTTAAATTTGAACCTCAGACTACGGACTTCCTCATTTTGCTGCGGACTTCCTCTTTTTGAGGGTAGGGAGTCCGTTGGAATCCCTTGTTCAAAAGTAAATTTCTACCCCTGGTATATGGTGGTTCTTTAGAAATTCACATGGGACTCAATATTCTATATGGATCCATATACCTACTAATATTTCTCAATGAGTTTCTTTCAATGTTTCTCTCTGGAAGTTAGATGTCAAATCACTAACAACGGTAGCAAGTCTATGTCTTTGTTGTTAATTGTGATTTCTTTGTTCCAGGTTGCATTCCTCTCGACCCAAACCTGACACAATCATTGGAAGATGGGCAAAATTTCTCGCAGCTCTTCTCCCAGTCACCGACAGCAACAGCAATCAGTTCCATTGTACAGAAAATCCTCAGCGCAGTAGAAGGCAGCTGAATCTAGATAGATTTGAGCGAGAGTTTGCAAAGCAGTGTAATTATATTCAATGTGTTTCGGGAATGATACCTTTATGTAATAAATGATACCTATTTTGAATAATTACTGTGCATTCGTGGGCCTCTCTGCAGTGTCTATAAATTCAGTTACATAATTTATGCCAGTTGACAGCCTCTAAATAGAAAAATTATGTTCATGAAGGCAATCGTGAGTTATCAATTCGAAAAGGACATTTTTATTTTGTGGCTTTGTACTAAAGGTTGAAGCGAATGGAAGATATGGAATATCAAGAGGTAATTCTGACAAATGTCGTGGTAATATATATGCCAATGGCCCAATGGTTGGTTTTAAATAATTATATTGACTGATCTTAGAGGTATTTATTTATATTAAGTGTTTGACAGTAGTATAAACCCAGGAAGCAAATCCCTCTCTCTCTCTCTCTCTCTCTCTCTCTCTCTCTCTCTCGCTTTCCCCCTAAATGATTCTCTACCGCTTAGAATTCGATGCATGCGCACTCTTTCCACTGGGGCGCCACCATCCAATGGCATACGAAAATGCAAGTACCCACACTTTCCACTAGATGGACATGCACATTGAGATGGGTGGATGGTTACTGGTAATTTAAAACGAATTCTTTCAATGTATGGCCCCCATTCGACTGCGCGACTGTTTTTCAGGCACAAATGTGGTGTCGGTTAGTAAATTCGCGATATTTTTTTAAAACGCTGGACAACATATGTCATAACTCTAATGGTGCACAGCTGAAGTACATGGCTACCTAGCGTTAATATTGCCACTCGGCCGAAAACGGTCGAAATACTATTTTTCAGCTCCTGAAATTCAATTCTTAAGTATAGGATCTTATGTAGGATGTGGTCTGTTCTCGTATATTATCCTGAGTGTGGGAGGGGGCGCTGCATGCAGTTTGAGAAAATGCAAGTACCCGAAGTGAACTGTGCTCAAAAATGACTCTTTGGCGCCATCTCGCGAGAAAAATAGTTATAAAGTGCGTATATGCGTAATAAATTGGATGAATATAACTGTCACAACTTGATATATTTATACTTACATTATTATAATATATGTAAGTATAAATATATCAAGTCAATGTCAGGTCAATTTTTTTTTTTGAAATATAAATTTATAAAATTTATATCATGCCTACCCTTACACCCTTACAGTATCATCTTGATTTTAGTTGGTTATACTTTCATAACTTTTCTTCCCTGTAGATGGCGGAACAAAATCTAACGATAGCCTGTGCATAGTGCAGCAAAAGTTCCGCCGCAAAATGGCATGTAAAATACAACTTTTGAAGAATATTTTAAAACTGTCTGTGTCACCTGTCGTACAGAATATTGCAGGATCAGCGACACAACGCTCGTTATCTGTGACGTCACGATGGTAAGGTGACAGTGGGTATAATGTGTGTTCGTGAGTTATAATGGGGATGCGACTACAAAATACTGTGTAAGGGTGCAAATCCACTTTATTATCAACTGATGCACAGACTTTCCGTATATC
>NW_014577608.1:105857-118814 GCF_000485595.1 Priapulus caudatus
GATGTTTATATTTACCATTAGGTTAACAACTTGATATATTCTTATGTTGTGGCCGCTACCAGAACATCATAGCGTGCATGCGCGTAGATAAATGATTCAAGT
Source organism: Priapulus caudatus (assembly GCF_000485595.1). Taxonomy (NCBI): domain Eukaryota; kingdom Metazoa; phylum Priapulida; class Priapulimorpha; order Priapulimorphida; family Priapulidae; genus Priapulus; species Priapulus caudatus. The sequence goes on from NW_014577608.1 coordinate 105,960, forward strand.
TCAGATTAAAGTAAGTTCCACGCAATAGGATTGTATATATCGGGCGCATATATTACTTATAAGTGCCACCTCCAAACTGGAGGTGGCTTTCCGTCATTGAGATAGACGCGGCCGCAGACCCCATTACTGGGGTCTGCGTCGGCTCGGACTACACAAAGTGATGCACAGATTTCTGTGTATTATCAACTGATGCACAGACTTTCCGTATATCAAGGAATGATGCAAAAACCTTAACCCTACCCCTAACACACTTCGTGATACCTAAGCCTAAGGTTATACTTTATGACTTGGCAGTGGCTACGGGTACGGTAGCCGTATCTTAATGTCTCGAGGCTACGGGTACGGGAGTCCATTCGCTTTCATACTTAACGAGACAAAGATGGCGGCGGTGGCGCCAGATTTCGAAATAACGCCTTGGGAAATAAATTCACGATTTGAGAGTTTAGATAAGCTAGAACCCTAACCCTAACCCTAACGCCAAAAAGGGGCTTCAACGACCGACGGCTACCGTACCTCCAGCCACTGCGTTATGACTTAGGGTTAGGGTTAGGGTTTTTGCATCATTCCTTGATATACGGAAAGTCTGTGCATCTGTTGATGATGCACAGAAATCTGTGCATCACTTCGTTATACCTAAGGTGCCTAAAGTAGATTTGCGCCCTGTGTAAGTGTAAAAGTTGCAATTTACTAAAAAAGCATGACTAAATATTTTTGAACTCTGAATATAGCATTTCACTGTTTTTAACATCTTCCTAGTGTGAGTCGGAGAGGCTTTCATTCTTCATCTCTCCGTCAAGGTCTGATGGAGTTCTTTGACAATCCAAAAGTCTATGGAGAAGATCAAGTTAAACATGGTAAGCAAGTCCATGCCACTGAATTTAACTGTTAAACTACTTGCATGTTAGTGTTACCCTCACTAGCAGCCCTACACCAATACTACAAAGCCTTGGGAAGTGTGGGTTAAACTGCATTAATTTTAACAATGCAGAAGTGCCATAATAAATTTTATAACTTATAAGAGCTTACTATAAAAGCAGGGCCATATAGCAGGCCAATATAGAGTAGAAGTACTACAACTGCTCAGGATATCCTGTTAAAAACCATGCTATTGGCATAAACTACCAATAATTTATTATGTATTTTGTCCTTTTTTTTTTTTTACATCTTTAGGCAGGGCTTGGAAAATAGATGAACTTCGTATCAAAAGTAATCAGGATCTGCACAAACTTTGGTGAGTAAATGATCAAGTTGCAATCGTCAAGAAACAAGGGTTGTCTCAAGTTGTCATTTAACTAGAAGTTGATTTTGTGTTCTAGCATAGTTTCAAATCTTAGTGTCTCTATTTATCTTACAGGTTTGTCTTATATAAAGAAAAGAACATGTTACTGACAATGCAAGAGGAATGCAGAAGAGAGGCAGCATTGTTTCCAAGCCCAGAAAGAATAGACAAGGCATGTGTTTGTCACTCGTGACTATTCTAATCATCCGTAATTTACTAAGCAACACGTTTAAAAACTAGATTACAAAGCTGCATGGCAAAAACAGTGAATATAATATTACTAATAATGAAGGGAAAAATCTCCAGGTAGGCTGACTTTCTTCCTGAATGCAATTATACATGTTATACTCTAATTTAAATAGATGAGTAATTTTGTTTCATTGGGGAACTAGTGGAACATTGGCGAAATAGGATTTGACAGTTCTTTTTCTCAATTACACTATCCATGTGGATGAGTGACAGCAGTATAGATTTCTAATTCACAATTTGAGGTTGGCTCGTTGAGTTGTATTGACATTGCCTGTCTTTCCTCTATGAGTCGCGTGTGTGGTGTGACTGACTATTCTATTATGTGTCCGGGCAGGTGGAGGAGAGCATGGAGAACCTGAATGCGGTTGTAGAGGAGCGAAACCACGCCTACAGAGAGCTGGAGGAGGGAGAGCAAGCCAACGTAGACGGACAGTGGCAGCATACACCGTTTGGTAGACTAGGTTACCGGCGTTTCAAGGAGTATCCGATACCGCCTTGGGCTAACGTCACACACAGGGCCATCAATCAACTGCCGCGACACGTCCCGGTGACGTGGAAGTATGGGGTTCTCCATAGAGAACAGGTTATTAGGAAAAATGCTCAGGCAAAACGGCGATTGCTCAACCAGAAAAAACGATTGAAGAGTGCGTTTCCGAATGCAGAGATGGATTGAAGTGTCGGAAATTAAGTGTGTATAGCCTACGTATATTGACTACAGATAGGTTCACAGTAGAAGTAAATGTACGATTGTATAGGTATTTGTATCATAGTTGATAATCAGCTGAATAAAGTGATCATTATAGTGTGGTCGTTTTGTTCATGAGCATGACCTTTTGTACGTTCACTCTTAATTAGTCATTAATGTATTCTCACCCGTTTCGAACTTACTGGGTCGTGGAAAGCAAAATACCATGCTAGACTATGGTAAAGAAATATATACATCTGTCACCTGGTTAGGACGCCCCTCCCCCCCTCCCCCCACCCCCACCCCACAGCTGCCAGATGTTGGTACGTTTTCCGTCAACTAAGCAACACATTTTCGTTTATAATCTACACAACTGCATGACGGCTGGAAGAGCCGTAACCGCGGCTGCATCTGTTCTCAGCACCTGTCGGGTATAGCCAGTAGTTGTCAGATGCTGATGAAAGGGGACTTCTTTAGTGTTTCCATATCAATATACATCAATGGGTACTGGATCGGTAATATTATTGTTTATTGAAAACGCAAATTTCATTTAAATAAATAAACAATAGGCTTGATAAAATGAAATATTTAAGTTTTGTAAGATTTCCTGTCAGTAAAATATGATAAATTGTAATACGAGTTGACTATAAAATTCAAAGGTTCAAGCAGCCCAAATTACAGATTGTTCACCATTCGCTTCCATGCAAATATACCTTTATATATTCGATTGATTTACATTTATTTGAACCGATGAATAGAAATACCGTTGATAAAACCTAGATGTATACATGTTGGCAGATCTCCTGCTAGTAAAATGAGGACAACTTACGAAACGCTCTAGTACTAAATCGCAAAAGAAGAACGTGCAGCCACGTGTGCAGTCACTGAAGACGCCATGTAACACAAAGATGGATGTGATTATAAGTACGTAACACACTGGGAAACACGTTGCAATGCACAACGTCAGAGAGCAAGTATGATATATTGCACGGCTGTCCAAATCGGAACCAATAGTGATGGCACCGGGTTAACTATAGGGCCCACTATAAAAACCCAACCATAAATCTCAACGTACATTTGTCTGATGCATAATATGTGTAATTTTCATGCCTTTATTTATTTGTGATGCTGCGTGAAATGCGTGGCAATTTCGTGATGGGTTGGGCGATAAGAATAAATAAAGTTTTCCAATAAAAACGATGTGCTTGGAATCCTGGCAGCCCACAGAAAACCAGCGTGAGCTGGGGCCACGTGGACAACCTTGATGTTACCACAAGGTGGAACACCGATGTATACATAGCTGCTCAGGAACCTACACACACGCACACGCACGCACGTACGCACGCACGCACGTACGCACGCACGCACACACACACACACAAACACACAAACAGTGAACCTCCTGCTACAATTACAGCATCACGATCATGTGTTCCTAGTAAACGATGGCGATACAAATCTCTGCGATGAGATACACTGATGCAACAATCGTTAACGCTAAAAGACCGTTACTTATTTCAGCGACACACTAATCCCAGGAATAATTTACTGCTTGGCAACCACCAGACCACTGTAACATTCCACCTCACGGAAGATGCTTGTGTTTCAGTATCGTGCTGGTTGCCTAGCAGCGGCATTAGTTGTTCCCAGGAAGGTGCGTGTTGCCTTGCTGCTCTCAAAAATAGTAACGATTGTCATGCAATCTACTTGCTTCTCTCCAATATATAGCAGTTGTCTAACAACCACCTCTCAGTCTATTCTAAACGACACTGCCTTGCAGCGCGTCCGGGGCAACATCGGCAGGTTGCCTGGCAACCAGCTCGCTGTGGAAGCTGCCGCTGACAGGGTCGACCTGGGCGCACATGAGAGCGGGTTCGTGGGTCGCGCACAGGCTGTCCGTGCTTCCATCCACGCACCGTAGGTGGCGCTGCCCGCCCTTCAGCATCTCATACGACATCGAGCGACCGACAGGTGGCGCCACCTTCGCGTCACCGCACCGTCGCACCTCGACGAATGCCGAGCAGGTCGGGTCATTCGCCGACGGTGGCCGCACGTCGGCGGGCCCAGCGGGGGCGGTCGTGTACAAGAGGGGGGACCCGGCAGGGGCGGTGGTATACGAGAGGGGGGACCCAGCAGGGGCGGCCGTATATGAGAGGGGGGACCCGGCAGGGGCGGTGGTATACGAGAGGGGGGACCCGGCAGGGGCGGTCGTATATGAGAGGGGGGAGCCGACAGGGGGGACGGAGGATGAGTCTGGGGACACGGCGGGGGTGAGGGAGCCAGCGTCGGGCGTCACCGTGGCCGTGCGCGTCGTGGAGGCGGTGTCCGGGGTGCTGGCGGGCGTCCCCGCCCCCGCCCCGCGCCCCTGCGTCGCTGACTCCTGCATCTCCAGTCTCTCATCGAGGTCCTCCATGAGAGAGTCGCTTCGCGTGAAGGTGGCTCCCCCTGTGTGGTGCGGTGAGTGTTCAGCGACGAACAGCTTCACCTTGTCGGCGAGTTTGTGCAGCATCTCGACGCTGTGCGAGGCGAGACTGTCGTGCCGGCTGAGAGGGCGCCGGTGTAGCAGCAGGTCGTCTTCGTCCAGACTCGACGTGTCATCGTCGTCCTCCGTCTGGTAATCCCGCGCCGCGTGGCGCCCCCTGCCCCCGCCGTCGTCGTCGTCGGAGTCACGGTCAGGGTAGCCGCTCTCGGACGAAGCTGACGATGCAGCGCCACCTAGCAGCACCTCGAGACCGTCGTCGTCGTCGTCGTCAACGGCAACCGGCATGCTCAGCACCACCATCTGTAAGGAGGCGAGAGAGAGAGAGAGAGATGGCGGCGTGAGAGAGAGAGATGGCGGCGTGAGAGAGAGACAGGTCATGTTACAGTATACATCGCAAGCAAAACAAGAACACACACAACACATATATAATACGTAGAGAGAGAGAGAGAGAGAGAGAGAGAGAGAGAGAGAGAGAGAGAGAGAGAGAGAGAGAGGCGACAAGGATAGGAATCTACGGCAGCGTTGGTTTTGGTTGGACTCACTTTTGGTCGCCGTGACTAGTCAAGTACGTCACGTATCGGCACAAACCCAACGAGAATTGACCGGGCCGTGACCTGTCAGAAACATGAGGTGGGGTCACCATGAAACGCCACCGCTATAAACCAACGAGAATTGACCGGGCCGTGACCTGTCAGACACACACACACATACCCCACACACACCCCTTGCCTGGACCATCCCATCAAGCCTCACATGCGAGTTAAGTAAACGGCAGTAACTTACCTCTCGGTCGCGAGGCGTCGATCGGTCGCCATGGCGATGAGGAGGCTTGTGTAGATCGTCGTCGTCCTCGTCGTCTGACGAGTATCGGCTACCGTTGTCGGGGGTAACCTGCGACGCAGCATCGACGGCCTCACTGTCGCTGCTAGCTCCCGACGATGTCAGACAACTGTTGTGTAGCACCGTGTGTAGCATGTTGCTCTCATGCTCCACCTGGTGGTAGGAACAAGAGGCGCACGCGTGGACATTAACCGTGCATCATCGTTCAGGTCGTTGATGTGTACTACTGATAAACTGTCAGAATCTGTCGCGCGTTAAGGTGAGGTTGGGATGTTGGCCTCACAAGCTTGTGAATGTGAACACCTGACATAGCATGTGAAGACGCACGCGTGCGTGTGGGTACCTGGCGTAGCATGGAGTCATTCCGCAGCATGTTTGATCTAGCTGTATCAAGCCCCATGCCATCGTTATCTTCATCGTCAGCATCCGAGTCCTGTATTGTGTGACACGACGACACCGTTACTATGGGAACGTCCTCCTGTTGCCGTGACAACTCCACGATGGTATTCAGCTCTGCAATAGCATTCGTTGATATTATACACACAATCATTCACACACAATCATTCACATACGCACACACATGCACGCACGCACGCATACACACACGCACGCATACACACACGCACGCATACACACACGCACATACACACATACACACGCACGCACGCATGCGCGCACGCACGCACGCACGCATACACACATGCACATACAAATATATAATATGAAGTGGTTGCTAGAAGTGCTTACAACAGACGATGTAGAGAGAGCGTGACAATAACCCGCGCTCCCTCCGCAGCGCCGCGACAGATAGCACAGAGAGACAGACACGCTAACGACGACGACGACGACGACGACGACGATGACGACGACGACGACAAACCTACCCCCCGGCTGCTCAGGTTTTGTCAGCGTTGGATACTTTGGCACGGGTCGCATCAGATGTGGCTGCGGGCGGTCGGTGAGGTAGAACTTCACGTGGGGACTGTCGGGCGGCGCGTCGACGGGCGTGTCAGAGCCTGCCACACACGACGAGTATGTGTGTCAGAGCAGCAACTCACACACACGCACGCACGCACGCACACACACACACACACACACACACACACGAGGGGAGAGGGGAGGGGTGCCCCTACGCTCTCTATGCCTGCCTGCACACGCACGCACAACCTTGTGTGGCAGAGCAGCAACACCGATGTCAAACTCTACTAGCTGTACATTCTACTGCTAAGTAAAAACCTTAATATCAAACCACACTGGTTACTTTAACATGTTAACAACATCATCTGCTGGTTAGCTGAATCATCGATGACAAACTACAATGGTTAATCACTACACTGACAACAATGCCCTCTAGTGCCTACTTCTGACAATGACAGCACCATCTACTGGTTACTCGAGGAATTAACATCACATCTAATGACCGTATTGGCAGAGGCACACATATTTTACGTGAGTTATCACTCACACAGGCTACTAATCCAGAGCCTGTGTGATGCGTGAGGTTACATTATATTAAGGTGAGGTTACGTTATGTTAACGTGAGGTTAGGTTATGTTAACGTGAGGCTAGGTTATGTTAACGTGAGGCTAGGTTATGTTAACGTGAGGCTAGGTTATGTTAACGTGAGTTTGTGTTATATTAACGTTAGGTTACATGTTACGTTGAGTCGCGACGTTGGCACACCTATGCTGATGTCTGCGCAATCTCCGGCGTGGTACTCTCTCTCCCGTAACGTCAGCACCAGCAGACGAAACATCTCCCAGTCACCAAAGTTCATTCCCATGACCTTCTTCAGTTCATCAAGGTCACACATGAGCAGCACCTTCAGTTAAGCAAGGGAGAGAGAATGCAATAAGACGGTGACATCACACCTGCAGGGGTTAGTAGCGATGGTCGAGACACTTGATGATGTAGTTCTAGATAACGTGTTTGACTGAGTGCAGTAGTGAGAAGGGTAACAGAAATAAGGGAACGGAACTATAAATAGGTAGTAGTAAGTATATGTTTAAGGTTGGGACGTGAGTCGATGTGAGACAGGGGGAGGGGAGGGGAGGGAGGGGGCACCACGGTATGAGACAGGGGGAGGGGAGGGGAGAGAGGGGGGCACCACGGTGTGAGACAGGGGGAGGGGAGGGGAGGGAGGGGGTCACCACGGTGTGGAATAGCTTACCTGGCCGTTGACGTTGTTATCAGCTATGAGTGACAGGTAATTCTGTAGGTTTGGCTGTGACACGGCCTCGACGTTCTTGAAGGCTTCACACACCTCCTCCACGGTCATGCTGCTCAGACGCTTATCCGGCATCAGCTGCAGCGTGCCGCAAAACAATCGTTACCGTGACGATAACGAGAAACAACAGAAATATAATAATTGCTGGTAAAATTATTGTTATGGCAATATGATGAAATAGCATCAACAAGTTGTTAGACAATCGCAACCATAGCAATACTGAGATGACAGAGTGCTCAACAAGCAATAAAACAATTGTTACCATAGCAACACTAAGAAATAGCGGCAACAACCAGCAAAAATATTATTACCACGGCAACACCACGAGGCAAGAAAATTGTAAAATAATTATTACTCTGACCACAGCCTGATTAAATTAAGAATGAGACAGAATGACATCATAAAATCAAAATTATTTATCTGTCTTATATAACTTTATATGTTTATGCATTAATTTAATATCATGTTCATAATAAATGGGACCACTGTACGTATCAGTATATCAGTCCACGCACACCAGCACGTTATGTAAATAAGAGCAACAGCAACATATCCAAATACTATTTGCATCTTGAACCAATGTGCAAACTAACAACATGATGAGCAAACAAACAAAAAAGAAAACAAATAAATCCAGAATTAGCTTAGTCTGATAACAGATGGCGCTGCAACGTCACCGTGACAACGCGTTACCTTGAAGGGTAGCTTCTCCATGCTGCGAGCGTAGGATGCCTGTGGGGTCATGCTGTGCATCACCACCTCCGGGGGGTAGCCTGTCACCGGGTGCCCACACACCGGTGAGAACATCTATAACACCAGAAAGCGTGAAACTCCAAGCAGAGATTTCCCCCGATCTCTCAAAAAACATCACGGCCGGCGGAGATTCCGACTGCGTCGTTCGTGTAGTTTACGCAGAAATACAATGGTGTGGGGTTGTAGCGTGATCGAGCGTGCTGCGGCGAGTAAATTGTTTGCATGCAGTGGCATTGTGTATTGTCTGATATCTGTTATTCATTAGCCATTCTCAAGCATATCAAATCTCTATCATAACAAAACGTATAAATAAGGTGAAACCAAACAAATAACTTGATACTACAATGAGTGGTGCTTTGGAAAGGTAGTGGACTGATGAGAGAGGCGATGGTGCGTGCAGTCACAAGAACAGTGACAGTATTTCAGCAATGACAGAAGCAGCGAAATGGGGGAAACACCGATCACATGTAACGACTGATGAGCAACGTGATAACGAAGCAATGCTATGTAGGTCAATGTTCAGCGGTACCAAACACACACACACACACGCGCACACACACACACACGCGCGCACACACACACACACACACACACACACACACACACATGCACACACACACACATGCACACACACACACACACACACACACACATGCACATGCAGCACACAGGAAGAACTGAATATCTGTCATTGTGATTCAATATTATGTCTGTAAAAGACAACTGCTGTCAAATGCGCAAAAAAAGAAAATATGGAAGCTGACCATGCAAGCTTCCTGTCAAAACACTGTTAGTGAAAGAGGTCATTAAGAGGACAGAGAAAGTAGAAGTTGCTAAGTTAGAAGTAATCAGAATGTTTTATTTGTAGTAAAGAAGTCATATTACAATGCCATGCAGGAATAGAATATTTGTTACACAGATCATGCATGTGCAGAGTTAAGAGAAATTAAACAAACAGAAAGTGAAGTGTTAGCCGCTATTACATAGTTACCATAGTAACGATATCACAACAACAACGTCGACATGTTAGTGACTGTATTATATTAGTTATATTTTAGTTTTGCGTGATTTCTTTATCGATACATATATTGATTCAGTACATCTCACAGATAAAATATCAGCTAAACTAGAGGGAAAGGAAGCAAATGACTTGCTCACTACAGCAATTCCCAGAAAACTATCCAAAGTGTGCGTCAAGCGAGTCCAGATATTCTACCTAACAGCAGGGAAACCTCCAAAGGGTGGTAGCACATGCAACATGAGACAGCAACCATGGCTAAAAATAATGTATGACTACCTGTGGCTGGTGGGGCCCCCTGGTGTTGGCAAAACTCACGGGGGATTGCACAATAGGCTGCTGCGTGGAGCTGGCTTTTCTCACACGTGTGAAGTCCGGACCAGGGAAGACCATCGGTGGATAGCCGTAGTGATTCAGCTCCAGCTTCAGGTTGTCCTGCACCTGCATGTTCTCTACACACAGAAACACAAACACACGGTCACTGATGACGTCAGGGCTGTCGACAGCTACCCACTGCCATGTTAATGAGGTGATGACGTCAGGGCTGTAGACAGCTACCCACTGCGACAGCCCCTGAGTCATCAATCATTCATTACCCATGGCAGTGGGTAGCTGTCTTACAGCCTCTGAGTCTCACGGTCATTAAGCATGGAGTGGGTTAGCCGTCTACATCGCCCTACGTGCATCACCTTCATTCAATGCAATGGCTAGTGGGCTAGCTGTCTTACAGCCCTGACGTCTATCAATCCTCATTAACAATGGCAGTGGGGTAGTGTCTACAGGCTGGACGTCATGCATCTATTACATGCAGTGGGTAGCTTGTCTACAGCCCTGAGTCATCTAATCTCGATTAACATGGCAGTGGGTAGTCTGAACGTGCAGCCGCTGACGTCACCATGCTTGCATTAACCATGGCAGTGGGTAGGCTGTCTACAGCCCTGGACGTCACCATCTCATTAACGATGGCGAGTGGGTGCGGTCTACCAGGCCGCTGACTGTCACCATCGTCATTAACATGGCAGTGGGTTAGGCTGTCGAGCAGCCCTGACGTCATCATCTGCATAACATGGCAGTGGGTGAGCTGTCGATCGGCCCTCGACGTCATCACTCTCATTAACGATGGCCAGTGGTAGCTTCTACAGCGCCTGACGTCATCATGCCTCATTAAACCATGGCCACTAAGGGGGGTAGCTTGTTCGCCAGGCCCTGACGTCATCATCTATTCACATGGCAGTGGTAGGCTGTCGACGGCCCGTCTGACGTGCATCAACGCGTCATTAACATGGCAGTGGGTGAGCTGTCTACAGCCCTGATGTCAATCGACCTCATTAACGATGGCAGTGGGTAGCTGTCTAGCGGCCCCTGGACGTCATTCATCCTCATTAACATGCAGTGGGTAGCCTGAACGTGCATCATCTCATTAACATGCAGGTGGGTAGCTGTCTCAGCCACTGACGTCATCAACTTCATTATACATGGCAGTGGGTCGCTGTTCTACCCAGCCCTGACGTCATCATCGTCATTAACATGGCACGTGGTAGTGTCTGACAGCCCTGACCGTCATCCGTCATTGAACATGGCGAGTGCGTAGGCTGGTCGACCGGCCCTGAACGTCCATCACTGCATAACAATGGCAAGTGGGTAGCTGTCTACAGCCCTGCGTGCATCACTCATTAACCTGGCCAAGTGGGTAGCGCTTGACTTACAGCCCGTGCGTCTCGATCTCATTAACATTGGGCCGTGGGTAGCTGTCTACGGCCCTGGACGTCATTCCACCAGTCCTTTAAACGATGGTCCAGTTGGTAGCTTGTCTTACAGCCCCCCTGACGTATCACCCTCATTAACATGGCAGTGGGTAGCCCGTCTACAGCCCTGACGTCACCATCTATTAACATGGCACGTGGGTAGCCCGTCTACATGCCGCTGAGTTCAATCATCTTCATTAACATGGCAGTGCGTAGGCCGTCTACAGCTGACGTCACCATCTCATTAAATGGCTAGTGGGTACTTTGTCTACGGCCCTAGGACGTCCTCATCTCATTAACATGGCATGGGTCGCTGTCCGACGTGCCCTGACGTCATCATCCTCATTAATGGCGTGGTACTGTCTACAGCCTGACGTCACCGATCTCTATTAACATGGCAGTGGGCTAGCTGTCTTACGGCGGCCTGACGTCATGCTACCGTCATTAACATGGGCAGTGTGGTAGCTGTCCTTACAGCCTCGGTCATCACCTCATTAACATGGCCGTGGGTAGCTGACTGCAGCCACTGACGGTCATCACCTCCTTAACATGGTTAGTGGGTAAGCTGTCTACCGGCCTGACGTTCATCACCTTCATTAACTGGCAGTGGGTAGCTGTCTACAGCCCCTGACGTCATCATCTCATTAACATGGCAGTTGGGTAGCTGTCTACAGGCCCTGAACTGCATCATCTCATTCACAATGGCAGTGGGTAGCTTGTCTACAGCCCTGGATGGTCATCATCGTCATCACTATGGCTAGTGGGTAGCTGTTCTACGGCCCTGACGTCATCATCTCATTAACATGTGCCGTGGGTAGCTGTCTGCAGCCCTGACGATCAGTCATCTTATTAACATGGCAGTGGTAGCTGTCTACAGCCTGACTGTATCATCTCATTAACATGGCAGTGGGTTAGCTGTCTACAGCCCTGAGCGTGCATCATCTCATTACATGGCAAAGTGGGTAGCTGTCTACAGCCCTGAGTCTATGGACCTCATTCACAATGGCAGTGGGTAGCTGTCTTACAGCGCGCTGACGTCATCATCATTAACATGGCAGTGGCTAGCGACTGGGCAAGCCGCTGAACGTGTCTATTCATCGTCATTAACATGGCCAGTGGGTGCTGTCTACAGCCCTGACGTCATCACGTCATTTAACATGGCAGTGGGTAGCTGTTCTACAGCCCTGACGTCATCCGCATCGTCATCTAAATGGCAGTGGGTAAGCTGTCCTACAAGCCCCTGACGTCACCATCTCATTAACATGGCCCGTGGTAAGCTGACTGCCGCCCTACGTCATCATCTGCATTAAACATGGCAGTGGGGTAGCTGTTCGACAGCCCTGAACCGTGCATCACCCGACCCGTCATTAACATGGCAGTGGGTAGCTGTCGACGGGCCCTGACGTCATCACTCATTAACAATGGCAGTGCGGTAGCCTGTCTACAGCCTGATGTCACATCTCCCATTAACATGGCAGTGGTAGCTGACTGCAGGGCCTGACGTCATCACCCTCATTAAATGGCAGTGGCGTAGCTTGTTCGAGCAGCACCTGACGGTCATCAATCTGCATTACGAT
>NW_014577608.1:118839-138335 GCF_000485595.1 Priapulus caudatus
GTGTGGTAGCTTTTGTAGAATGGGTAGGTCTGTTCTACAGCCCCTGACGTCATCACCTCATAACTATGGGAGGCAGTGGTGGTAGCTGTCGGGCCCTGCCGTGTGCCCTGACGTTCCATCTCTCATTAACATCGGCACATGGGTAGCTCTGTTTCTACAGCCTGACGTCATCACCTCATTAACATTGGTGGATGGGTGGAGCTCTCTTGACTACAGCCCTGACGTTCATGATTTCATTAAATGGCGTGGTGGTAGCTGTCTCGGCCTGACTCATCACCTCAGTTAATTGGCAGTGGGTAGCTGTCTACAGCTCCTGACGTCATTCACTCATAACATCGTCAGTGAGGTAGCCGTCTACAGCCCTTGACGATTCACAATCTCAATTAACATGGCAGTGGGTACCGTCTACAGCCCTGACAGTCATCATCTCATTAAACATGCAGTGGGTAGCCGTCTACAGGCCCTGACGTCACCATCTCATTAACATGGTAGTTGGGAGCTGTCTGACGGGCCCTTGACGTCATCATCTCATTCAACAGGGCAGTGTGGTAGCTCTCGACGCCCTGACGTTCATCATCTCATTAACATGGCGTGGCGTAGCTGTCTACAGTCCTGACGTCACCATCTCATTAACTGCGAGTGGTAGCTGTCTACGGCTCCTGACGTCATCACCTCGTTAGTACATCGCAGTGGGTTAGCGTCTTACAGCACCTGACTCATCACCTCTTAAACATTTGCGGGGGTAGCTGACTGCAGCCCTGAAGTGACACCTCATTCAACATGGCAAGTGGGTAGCTGTCTACGTGCCCTTAGGTTCATTACCTGCATTAACATGGAGCTGCGGCGTAGCTGTCTACAGCCTGACGTCATATCCTCATTACATGGCAGTGGGCGTCTACAGCCCTGACGTCAACATCTCATTACACACTGGCATGGGTAGCTGACTACAGGCCCTGATGTTAATGATCTTATTAACATGGGCAGGTGGGTAGCTGGTCACGCCCTGACGTCATAATCTCATTAACATGGCCGTGGGTTAGCTGTCTGCAAGCCTTGACTCATTCATTCTCGAATAACATCCGGCAGTGGTGTAGCTGTACAAGGCCCTGACTCATCATAATCATTAACATTGGCAGTGGGGTACGCTGTCTACAGCCCTGACGTCATTCATCTCATTACATGGCAGGGTAGCTGTCTACGCCCGACCGAGTCGATCACTCATTACATGGCAGTGGGTTAGCTGTTCTACAGCCCTGACTTCATCACTCATTAACATGCAGTGGGTAGCTGACTGCAGCCCATGACAGTCATATTCATTAACATGGCAGTGAGTAGCTGTCTGAAGCCTGAACGTCATCACCTATTAACATGCGCGTGGGTAGCTAGTCTACAGCCTGACTAGCATCTCATTTAACATGCAGTGCGGTGCTTCTACAGCCCCTGACGTCACCATCTCATGTAAACTAGGCGTGGGTAGGCTGCTGCATGCCTGACGTCATCATCTCGCATTGACATGGCGACGTGGGATAGCTGTCGAGACAGCACTGACTTCATCACTCATTAACATGGCAGTGGGTAAGTGTCGACGGACCCTGACGATCGATCAGCTCTTCAATTTGCAGTGTTGCTAGCTGTCTACAGCCCTGATGCACCATCTCATTATACATGGCATGGGTAGCTGACTGCAGCGCGAATCATCACTCATTGACATGGGCAGTGGGTAGCTGTCGACGCACCTGACGTTCATCATCTTCATTAACAGGCAGTTGGGTAGCTGTCTACAGACCTGACGTCACCATCTTCATTATACATGGCAGTGGTAGCTGTCTACGGGCCTGACGTCATCTCTCAATTAACATGGCATGGGTAGCTGTGTCTATCAGCCCTGACGTCACATCTCATTAACATGGCAGTGTGTGTACTGTCTACGCGCCCTGAACTCGTCGAATCCATCTCATTAGACACTGGCAGTGGGTATGCTGTCACGCTCCTGACGTCATCATCTTTGGATTCAACATGGCGAGCGGTAGCTGTCTGACAGCCCTGACGTCACATTCATTACTATGGAGTGGGTTAGCTGTCTACAAGCCTGACGTATCATCTCTCATTAACATTGGCATGGGTTAAGCTTTCTACAATCCCTGGACGTCCAATTCATTCTCATTAACAGGCAGTGGGTAGCTGTCCGACAGCCCTGACGGTTCATCATCTCATTAACTCAATGGGCAGTGGGAGCTGTCGTACAGCCCTGACTCGGATCTATCTCAGGAACATGGCAGGTGGGTAGCTGTCTGCAGCCCTGACGTCATCATCTCGTTAACATGGCAGTGGTAGCTGTCTTTACAGCCCTGCGTCCATACAAGCTCGATTACATGGCGTGGGTAGCTGACTGCCAGCCCTGACGTCATATGCTCATTAACATGGCAGTGGCGTTAGCTGTCGTAGCAGCCCTGACGTCATCATCTCATTAACATCTTGGCAGTGCGGGGTAGGCCGGTCTACAGCCTCTGACGTACTCATCTCATCTAACATTTGTGGCAGTGGGTAGACTGACTAGCAGCCCGACGTCATTCATCTCAATTAAACATGGCACGTGTCGGTAGCTGACTGCAGCCCTGACGTCATGCATCTCATTAACATGGCGAGTGGAGCTGTCCGACACGCCCTGACAGCACATCATCTCATTACAATGCAGTGGGTAGCTGTCGACGCCCTGACGTCATCATCTCATGATAACAATGGCAGTGGGTGCTGTCTACAGCCCTGACTCATATCTCGTTAATCATTGGCAGCTGGGTTAGCTGCTTCTTACAGCCCTACGTCATCATCTCATTAACATTTGGCAGTGGGTTAAGGCTAGTCGACGCCCTTGCACGTCATATCTCATTAATCATGGCAGTGGCGTAGCTGTCGACGGCCCTTGAGTCATCTCATCTCGTATTGAACATGGGCAGTGGTAGGCTGTCGACGGGCGCCTGCCCCTGACGTCATCATCTCATTAACATGGCAGTGGGAGCTGTCTTACCAGCCCTGACGTCATCAGTTCTCGATAACAGATGGCAGTGGGTAGCTGAATCTGCAGGCCTGATCCATCATCGTCATTAACATGCGTGGGTAGCTGTCTACAGCCTGACGTCATCATCTCATTAACATATGGCATGACGGTAGCTGTCACAGCCCTGACGTCAATCACCTCATTGAACAATGCAGTGGGTACTGGACTGCAGCCCTGACGTTCTCATCTCATTAACATGGCAGTGGGTAGCCGTCATACATTCCCTGAGTCATCATCTCATGAAACATGCAGTGGGAGCTGAATGCAGCCTCTGACGTATCATCATCATTAACCTGCTAGTGGGTAAGTGACTGGCAGCTCCTGACGTCGATTCCTATCTCCATTAACATGGCAGGTGGAGGAGTGTCTACAGCCTGAACGTCGATGCAATCTCATTAACATGGAGTGGGTAGCTGTCTACAGCCCTGAGTTCATCACCTCATGAACATGGTGCAGTGGGTATGACGCAGCCCTGACGTCATCACTCATTTAACATGGCAGTGGTAGCTGTACTACAGCCCTTGACGTTCATCATTCATTAACATGGGCGAGGTGGGTTAGCCGTCTACATGCTCTGAGTCATCACCTCATAAATGGCAGTGGTAGCTGTCGACGGCCCTCGACGGTCATATCATCTCGATTAACATGGCAGTGTGGTACCGTCATACAGTCCTGACGTCACCATACTCTTACAATGGCAGTGTGGTAGCCGTTCTACAGCACCTTGGCAACGGGTTCCCATCATTCAGTTTAACTGGCAGTGGTAGCGCTCGACGTGCTCTGACAGTCACCATGTCATTAAATGGCAGTGTAGCTGTCTACCCTGACGTTCATCACCTCATTAAATGCAGTGGCGAAGGCTGTCTACAAGCCCTGGACTCATCATTCTCAGTTGAAACATTGGCAGTGGGGTAGCTGTGCTAACAGCCCTGACGTCATCAACTCATTAACATGGGCAACGTGGGTAGCTGTCTGACAGCGCTGACGTACTATCATCTCATTAACATGCAGGTGGGTAGGACTGTCTACAGGCACCTGACGTCATCATCTCATGTAACATGCAGTGGGTAGCTGTCTGACGGCCTAGACTGTCCATATCTCATTAAGCATGGCAGTGGTAGCTGTCTATCATGCCCTGACCGTCACCATCTCATTAACATGCAAGTGGGTAGCGTCTACAGGCCCTGACGTCATTCATGCTCATTAACATGGCAAGTAGGTAGCTGGTCCGACGGCCCTGAACGTCATTCTCATTAAACATGGCAGTGGGTACTGTCTACAGCCCTGACGTCCTATCAATCTCATTTAACATGGCAGTGGGTACTGTCTAACAGCTCCCGGACGGTCACTCAACTCATTAACCATGGCAGTGGGTTAGCGTCTACAGACCCTGCGTCGTCTTCATTAACATGGCAGGGAGCGTTACAGCCTGACGTCATCATACTCAATTAAACATGCAGGTGGGTAGCTGTCTACAGGCCCTGACGTCGTCATTCTCACTTTAACATGGCAGTGGAGGTAAGCCGGATCTACGCCCTTGACTCATCATCTCATTAAAATGGCGCAGTGGGGTTAGCGTCTACAGCCACTGACGGTCACCATCCTCTTAACAGTTTAGCAGTGGGTAGCTGTCTACAGCCCTGACGTCATCATCTTCATTACATGGTCAGTGGGTAGCTGTCGACGGCCCTGCTCAATCATCTCATTTAAATGCAGTGCTGAGTAGCTGTTCTACAGCCCTGACGTCACTCACCATCATTAGATGCAGTGGGTAGCTTGTCTTACAGCCCTGATCTCATCTCATTAACATTGGGCAGTGAGGTTAGCCAGACTGCAGGCCTGACGTCATCAATACCGCATTAACATTGGGCAGTGGGTAGGCTGTCTACAGGCCTGACGTCTTATCTCATTAACATTCGCGGCAGTGCGGTAGCTGTCTACAGCCCTACGTCTATCATCTCATTATAACATGAGCACGTGGGTAGGCTGTCTACAGCATGAGTCACCATCTCATTAACATGGTCAGTGCGGTAGCGGTCTTACGGCGCCTGAGTCATCATCTCATTAACATGGCAGTGGGGGTAGCCGTCTACATCCCTGACGTCACCATTCAATTAACATGTGCCAGTGGGTAGCCGTCGAATGCCCTGACGTTCATCATCTCATTAACAGCGGGGTAGCTGTCTGCAGCCCTATATCATCTCATTAACATGGCGTGGGTAGTGTCTACATCGCCTGACGTCATCAACCTTTTCATATATAAACATGGCGTGGTAGCTGTCGCAGCCTGCGTCTTCTCCAGTTAACATGGCATGGGTAGCTGACTGCAGCCTGACGTCATCATCTCATTAACAGTGGCAGTGGGTTTAGCTGATAGCCAGCGCCTGACGTCATCATGGCTAATAACATGTGCAGTGATGGTAGCTGTCGACGCCCTGAGGTCATTCATGCTCTTTACATGGCAGTGGTAGCGGCTACGAGACTCTTACTGTCATAATTCATGAACATGGCAGTGGGTAGCTGAGCTCCACGGCTTGACTCATTCATCTCATTAACTTGGCGGGGTAGCTGTCGACGCCCTGACGCACAATCTTCATTTATAACATGCAGTGGGTAGCTGTCGGATACGCAGCCCTGACGTCTATCATGTCATTAACATGGCAGTGGGTAGCTCGACGCCCTGATCGTCATCATGCTCAATTAACATGCGGCAGTTGGTAGCTGCGACGGCTCTGACGTCATCATCTCTGTAACATGGCAGTGGGTGTAGGTGCCGGTCTACAGGCCTGACGTCATCATCTCATTAAACAATGGACAGTGGGTAGCTCAGTATCGACGTCCTAGACGTTCACATCTCATTCATGGCAGTGGGTAGCTGTACTACAGCCCTGACGTCACCATCTCATGTAGCATGGCAGTGGGTAGCTGTCTACCAGCCCTGACGTACATCTCTCTTACAATGCAGTGGGCTAGACTGTCATCTGGCTGTTCCTGACCGTCATATCTCATTAATCTTGGCAGTGGTAGCGCTACAGCCCTGACGTCATCACCCTCATTAACATGAGCATGGGTGTAGCTGTCTGCGCCCTGAGCGTCCAGATCACTCCCTCATTAACATCTGGCAGTGGTAGTGTCTAACTAGCACCTGACGTCATCATCTCATTAACATTGGGCAGTGGTAGCGTCTACTGGCCCTGACTCATTCATCTCCTTACATGTGCAGTGTGTGGTAGCTTCTGCAGCCCTTAGACGTCATCACTCATTAACATTGGCAGGTGAGTAGCTGTCTTGACATCTGCCTGACTTCATCACTCTCATGTTAAACCATTAGCCAGTAGAGGTGATCTGTCTGCCAGCCCTGACGTCATCACCTCATTAACATGCAGTGGAGCTGTCGACGGTCTCCTGACGTCACCATCTGCATTTAGACATGGCAGTGAGCTATCGCTGTCTACAGCCCGGACTTCATCACCTCATTAACATGGCGCAGGTGGGTAGTGTCGATGCAAGCCCTGGACGTCAAATATCTCATTAACAGTGGCAGTGTGTAGCTGGTCTACAGCCCTGAGCGTCATTACACCTCTTAACATGGCAGTGGGTACCCGGTTCTACATCCTGACGTCACCCATTTTCGTAACCAGTGGCGTGGGTAGCTGTCTACCAGCCCTGACGTCATACTCATTGTTACACTATTGGCAGGGTGTAGCGTCTACAGCCCTACGTCATCACTTCTTATCAACATAGCAGATGTTGGCGGTAGTGGTCTACAGCCCATAGAATTGTTCATCATGCATGTAACATGACAGTAGCGGTAGTCGTGTCTACAGCCCTGACGTCATCATCTCATTAACATGGCAGGTGGGTAGCTGTCATGGCAGACCCTGACGCCATCACCTCATTAACATGGCAGTGGGTAGCCGTCTATCATCCCTGACGTCATGCATCTCTCATTCAACCATTCGGAACCAGATGGAGGCTTAGCTGACTGCCAGCCCTGACGTCCCATCATCTTCATTAACATCGGCAGTGAGGTAGCTTCTACATGCTCCTGACTGTGTCATCATCTCATTAACATATGGCAGTTGTAGTGTAAGATGCTGTCGACAGCCCTGACCAGTCACATCCTATTAACATGCAGTGGGGTAAGACTGTTCGAATCTCCCTTGACCTCATCTTCTCATTAAATTTAGGCTAAGTGGACAGGTAGCTGTCTACAGCCCTGACTGTCATCCATTCTATTAACATGGCAGTGGGTTAAAGCTGTCTACAGGCCTGACTCATCATCTCATTAAACATGGCAGTGGTTCGGTTACGCTGTCACAGCCCTGACGTCAGTTTATCTTCATTTAAACATTGGCAGTCGTAGGATACAGGTACTGTCTACAAGCCCTTTGAGCGTCATACCTCATTAACATGGCGTGTGGTCAGCTGTCGACGGCCTGACTCGATTCATCTTTTCTTAACATGGGCATGTGTTGTCCGGTTGTAGCTGTTTTACAGTCACCTGATCGAGTTCAATCATTCCTTCCTTAACATTATGGCAATGTCCTTATAGACATTTATGCCCTTTATATAGCATGTTGTCATTAGGTATATGACAATCGGGTAGTGTTACAGCCCTGACGTCATCATCTTATTTTACAATGGCCGTGGGTAGCTGTCGTACAGCCCTGAGTCATTTACACTCATTACACTATTCATTTGGCAGTGGGGTAGCTGTCGACGGCCCTGAGTCATTCATCTCATTAAGCATGTGCAGTGGGGTAGCTGTCACATCCCTGACGTCATCACCTTCATTACATGGCATGTGGGAGCTTGTCTACAGCGCCTTGACGTCATCATACTCATTAACATGCATTGGTGCTGTCGACGCTTGATCCTTCCTGACGTTACATAATCATTACAGACGAGGGTCCCTTACGCTAAGTGAGGGTAGCTATCTACAAGCCACTTGACGTCATCATCCATTAGCATGGCCATGTGCGGTAAGCTGTCCTATACAGCCCTGACGCAATCATCTCATTTAACATGACAGTGGGTAGCCAGTCTACATGCCCGTGACTTACATGGCAACCTCATATAACTTGGCGTGTGGTAGCCGTGCTACACCCCTGACGTCTCATCTCATTAACATGCAGGTGGGTTAGCTGTATACAGCGCCTGACGGTCATCATCTCATTAACATATCAGTGGTACCGTCTTACAGCCCTGACGTTCAGTCATCTTATTAACATGCAGTGAGGTAGCCTGTCTAAGCTCCTGACGTTCATCATCTCATTAACAATGGCAGTGGGTAGCCGTCTACAAATCAGCCTGACGTCATCAACCTCAGTTAACATGCAGTTGGGTAGGCTGTCGACGCGGCCGGCCTCTTACTGTCATCATCATCATTTATAACATGTCAGTGAGTAAGCGTCTACATCCACTTGACGTCATCACCTCATTTAACATTGCTCATTGTGGTAGCCTGTCGAGGCCCTGACCGTGCCTTCATCTATTCTAACATGGGCTAAGTGTACAGCTTATTCCCGTTAGCTGTCTATACATTCTTTAAACATTTTGGTAGCTGGTCTACAGCCCTGTATCTCACCATGCTCATTAACATGGCAGTGGGGTAGTTCTAAAAGCCCTGTACGTCATCACCTCATTAACATGCGGTGGTAGGCGTCTACCACCCTGACGTCCATCATCTCAGTTAACATGCATCGGTAGCTGTCTACAGCCCTTACGTCATTCACCTCATAACATCGGCAGTGGATAGCTGTTCTTAAGCAGCCGCTGACTCATCTATCTCATTAACATGGCCAGGGTAGCTGTTACGAGCCCTGCGTCGACCATCTCATTAACATGGCAGTGTAGCTGTCTACAGCCTGACGTCATACCTCATTAACATGGCAGGTGGAGCTGTCTTACACCTGCACTCTCATCTCATTACATTTGGCTATGGTGTTAGCTGTCTACCAAAGCCCGACGTCATTCTTCTCCATTAACATTGGTCAGTGGGTAGCTTTACAGCCCTGACGTCCATCATCTATTAACATGGCGTGGGATACATAGACATAGGGCTTGTCGACTCCCACCTGTACGGCATCACCTCATTAACATGGCACGTGAGAGTAGCTGTCGACCGGCTCCCTGACGTCTTCATCTCATTCACCATCTGCAGTGGTAGCTGTCTAACAGCCCTGACGTCATTTTCACCTCATTTACACATTAGAGCACTGTCAGGTATGCTGAACTAAACAGTCCCTGAGTCTGTGCATCATCTCTATTAACATCGGCAGTGGGTAGCTGTTACAGCCCTGACGTCCATCATATATTAACATGCAGTTGGGTAGTGCATCACGCACCTGACGTCATCACCTCATTTACATGGCAGGGGTAAGCTGTCGAAGCCGACGGTCATCATCTCCATTAACATGGCAGGGGGGTAGCTGTCTACAGCCCTGACGTCATCAACCTCATGACATGGCAGTGGGTAGCTGTCGACATCCCTGACGTCATATATTCATTATAACATGCAGTGGGTAGCTGGTCTACATGCGCCTGCCGTCATCATCTCGATTAACATGCAGTGAGGTCAGCTGTCTACCTACAGCCTGACGTCATCATCTCATTAACGATGGCGTGGTAGCTGACTGCAGCCTGACGTCTCACCTCTTAACATGGCAAGTGAGGTAAGCTGTCGACACCCTACGTCATATCTCATTAACATGCATGTGGTTAAGCTGGTCTACATCCCTGTTACGTCATCTATCTCTATTCACATCTTGGCAGTGTCGGTAGCCTGTAATACGATGCCCTGAACGTTCAATCCAATCTCGAATTACATGGCATGTGGTAGCTGTCTACAGCCTGACGTCATCACTTCATTAATTGGCAGTTACGTCTAGCTGTCTACGGCCCTGACGTACATCACCTCATTAACATGCGCAGTGAGGTAGCTAGTCTACCAGCCTGATCGTCTATCACCTCAATAACAGGGCAGTGTATGGATAGCTAGTCTACCGCCCTTGACGTATCTCTCATTAACATTGGCATGGTGTTGAGTAGTCTGTCGACTTGCCTGTACGTCATCATACTCATAACATGCAATCTGACAGGTAGATGTCTACTAGCCCGGACGTCACCATCTCATTAACTGCAGTGCGTGTTCTAGTTGTCTACAGCCCTGTACGTATTCAATCTTTTACAATGGCAGTGATCATACGGTACGCTCGTCGACAGCCTGAGTTCATCATTCTCCATTAACTGGCGTGGAGTAGCTGTCTACGCGCCTGATCATCATCTCATTACTTGCAGGGGGTAGTCTGTTCTAACAGCTCGTACGTCTTTTTCATCACTCATTAACACTGGCAGTGCTGTGTCTAGCTTACAGCTCCCTGACGTCACTCATCTATGATATAAGAATACATGGGTAGCTGTCGACAGCCCGTGATTCATCACCTCATAACATGGAGCAGTGGGTTAGCTGTAACTACATTTCCTTCTACCCTTATAGACTTATCTCCATTAACATGCAGGGGGTAGCTTCTACAGCCCTGAAACGTCCATCCTCCATTAAACATGGGCATGGGTAGGCCGTCTACATTCCCTGACTTCATCATCTCATTTAACATGCTGGGAGGGCGTACAGACCTGACTCCATTTTTTTTCATCTCATTAGCATGCGTGGGAGCTGCGACATCGCCTGACCTCATTCATCTCATTAACATGCAGTTGCAGGTAGCTGTCGACGGCTGCCTACCGTCATATCTCATACATGGCAGTGGTAGCGTGACTTGCAGCCCTGACGTCATATCTTCATTAACATGGCAGTGGGTATCTGGTCTACAAGGCCCTGACGTCATTGATGTCCATTTAACCATAGGCAGTGGGGTAGCTGATCTACAGCGCCTGACGTCATCATTCATTAACATAGGCCCGTGGAGTAGCTGACTGCGCAGCGCCTGACGTCTCATCTCGATGTAACATGGACAAGTGGGTAGCTGTCGACAGCCCTGTTGACGTCATCATCCTCCATTAACATGGCAGTGGGTAGACTGTCCTACAGGCGCCTGACGTCATCATCTCATTAACCTGGCATGTAGGAGTAGGCTGTCCATTCAGCGCCTGACGTCATCATCTCATTAGACATGGCAGTGGGGTACTGTCTACAGCCCTGACGTCATCATCTCAGTAAACATGGCAGTGGGAGCTGGTCGCGGCGCCTGTACGTATCACTCATATAACATGCAATGGGTAGCTGTCTACAGCGCCGGAAGTCATCTCTCTAACAGAGCAGTGGGTAGCTGTCTACTAGCGCTGACGGTCATTCACCTCTTAACATGGCAGTGGGTAGCTGTCTACAGCCCTTACGTCAATCACCTCATTAACATGGCAGGTGTCGGTCACTGTCTACAGCCTGGACTCATCACCTCATAAATCATGGCAGATGGGTAAGCTGGTCGACGGCGCCATGACGTGATCAAGTCCATTAACATGCAGGGGGTAGCTGCTCTACGCCTGACGTCATCATCTCTTAACATGGCAGTTGGGTTAATCTGTCTACAGCCTGTAGTCATCATCTCATTAACTTGGCAGTGGTAGCTGTCGACCAGCGCCTGACTCAGCCATCTCATTAACATGCAGGACAGCTACCCACTGCCATGTTAATGAGATGATGACGTCAGGGCTGTAGACAGCTACCCACTGCCATGTTAATGAGATGATGACGTCAGGGCTGTAGACAGCTACCCACTGCCATGTTAATGAGATGATGACGTCAGGGCTGTCGACAGCTACCCACTGCCATGTTAATGAGATGATGACGTCAGGGATGTAGACAGCTACCCACTGCCATGTTAATGAGATGATGACGTCAGGGCTGTAGACAGCTACCCACTGCCATGTTAATGAGGTGATGACGTCAGGGCTGTAGACAGCTACCCACTGCCATGTTAATGAGATGATGACGTCAGGGCTGTCGACAGCTACCCACTGCCATGTTGATGAGGTGATGACGTCAGGGCTGTCGACAGCTACCCACTGCCATGTTAATGAGATGATGACGTTCGTTACATAGATAATGTATGATATAATAAGTTCATCGGCATATCATGCTCTTCTCAACAACATAACAGTGTTCTAAGAACGCTATAAAAGTTACAGCACTCACAAAACAGTAGAAGCATCATCGACACTAATAAACAAATGTAAACATCAACATATAAATAAAATAATACAGCCCTGCATGTGCCTAACCCTAACAGAAGTAGAGAACAGACAGCCTTAACCAAACCATTGCAATAGTGACACCTAAGTGACAGTCGCTCTCACACTGTCATCACGCTGCAGCATAGCAGACAGGTGGGTGAGGTGTACCTTTAATGATCTTGCGTAGGTAAGGGTCAAGGTTGATGGCAAACAGGTGGTTGAGGTGTACCTTTAATGATCTTGCGTAGGTAATGGTCAGGTGATGGCAAACAGGTGGTTGAGGTGTACCTTTAATGATCTTGCGTAGGTAATGGTCAAGGTTGATGGCAAACAGGTGGGTGAGGTGTACCTTTAATGGATCTTGCAAGGTAAGGTCAAGGTTGATGGCAAACAGGTGTTGAGGTGTACGCTTTAATGATCTTGCGTAGGTAAGGGTCAAGGTTGATGCAAACAGGTGGTTGAGGGTGTACCTTTAATGATCTTGCGTAGGTAAGGGTCTGAGGTTGATGGCAACAGGTGGGTGAGGTGGTACCTTTAATGATCTTGCATAGTAAGGGTCAAGGTTGATGGCAAACAGGTGGCTTGAGGTGTACCTTTTATGATCTGGCGTAGGTAAGGGTCTAGGTTGATGGGCAAACAGGTGGTTGAGGTGTACCTTAAATGATCTTGCGTAGGTAAGGGTCAAGGTTGATGGCAACCAGGTGGTGAGCGTGTAGCTTTAATGATCTTGCGTAGGTAAGGGTCAAGGTTGATGGCAAACAGGTGGTTGAGGTGTACCTTTAATGATCTTGCGTAGGTAAGGGTCAAGGTTGATGGCAAACAGGTGGTTGAGGTGTACCTTTAATGATCTTGCGTAGGTAAGGGTCTAGGTTGATGGCAAACAGGTGGTTGAGGTATACCTTTAATGATCTTGCGTAGGTAAGGGTCAAGGTTGATGGCAAACAGAAGGAAGAGTCGCATGTCTGCGACGGTGAGCTTGACGCTGACGCTGCCGCTGCTCAGAAACACGTCAAACTTGCGCGGGTTGCGGTCGATCTCCAGCAGTGGCTCCACCTCCTTCATCGTCGGAATGTCGTCCTTGATCCTGCGACGACAAGCGAGCATCCTCATGACATCGTGCAATAAAACCATGCCGTCAATCGAGTCGTGTCGCTAAGCTTACCTTTACAGCCGAGTCTGTATACCACAGTCAAGAGAAACCCGATTGTCCTTTATAGACAGATGTCCTTTATAGACAGGGTGTCTTTATAGACAGGTGTCCTTTAATACGACAGAAGTCCTTTATAGAGCAGGTGCCCTTTATAGACAGGTGTCGCTTTATAGACAGGTGGCCCTTTATAGACAGGTGTCCTTTATAGACAGGTGTCCTTTATAGACAGGTGTCCTTTATAGACAGGTGCCCTTTATAGACAGATGCCCTTTATAGACAGGTGTCCTTTATAGACAGGTGTCCTTTATAGACAGGTGTCCTTTATAGACAGGTGACCTTTATAGACAGGTGTCCTTTATAGACAGGTGTGCCTTTATAGACAGGTGTCCTTTGATAGTCATGCAGGTGTCCTTTATAGACAGTGTGTCGCTTTTATAGACAGGTGTCCTTTATAGACAGCTGTCCTTTATAGACAGCTGTCCTTTATAGACAGGTGTCTTTATAGACAGGTGTCCTTATAGACAGTGTCCTTTATAGACAGGTGTCCTTTATAGCCAGGTGTCCTTATAGACAGGTGTCCTTTATAGACAGGTGTCCTTTATAGACAGCTGTCCTTTAGACAGTGCCATTATGACAAGGTGGTCCTTTATAGACAGGTGTCCTTTATAGACAGGTGTCGCTTTATAGACAGGTGTCCTTTTATAGCCAGGTGTCCCTTTATAGACAGGTGTCCTTTATAGACAGGTGTCCTTTATAGACAGGCTGTCCTTTAGACAGGTGTCCTTATAGACAGGTGTCCTTTATAGACAGGTGTCCTTTATAGACAGGTGTCCTTTATAGACAGGTGTCCTTTATAGACAGGTGTCCTTTATAGCCAGGTTTCCTTTATAGACAGATGTCTCTTTATAGACAGGTGTCCTTTATAGAACAGGTGTCCTTTATAGACAGGTGCCCTTTATAGCCAGGTGTCCGTTTATAGACAGGTGTCCTTTAGCCAGGTGTCTCTTTATAGCCAAGGTTTCCTTTATAGACCAGATGTCCTTTAATAGACAGGTGTCCTTTATAGACAGGTCGCCTTTATAGCAGGTGTCCTTTTATAGACAGTGTTAAGGCGAGGCTGTCCTTATAGACAGGTGTCCTTTGTATAGACAGTGTGTCCTTTATAGACAGGTGTCCTTTATAGACAGGTGCCCTTTATAGACAGGTGTCCTTTTTATAGAAGTAGTCTTAATGTATAATGAGTGCCACTCGTAGGAAAATCAGAAGCCTTCTCTATAGACAAGTGTTCGTTCTACATAGGTATCCACTTAATTTCACCTGTTCCACTTGTTATGCTACCTGTCATAGGTGACATTGCTATCTCGTTTATCCTACCTGTCATAGGTGACATTGCTATCTCGTTATCCTACCTGTCATAGATGACCTTCAGTGGCAGGTTGTCTCCAAATTTGCGCTCTTCCTCTCAAAGAGAGGATTACGCCAGGATATTCTGTAGGGCCACTGTTCAGTGATGTAGACCCCACGAGCCAGCTTCAGCCACTGGAACTCTATACTGAAGGCACGCAGCACCGACCTACACACAGAAATAGAGAGAGAAATCAAGAGATTTCTCCTGGACATACAGTTATCCTTCACGTGTAAAGCAGGCAACACTCGACTGTACATGAATGGGGTGAGAGGCATAGATCATCGTAGATAGACTGAGCACCTAGGTAATGTGGAGTAACTTTCATAAGAGAGTTGAGTCATTTATTCCTACCAAGAAACAGAAATACAAGCTCACAGACAGAAAGACGGATGTGAAGGATAGTGAAATATTTGATGGAGCAAACAGACAAAAATACGGATGCAAGAACTGTCAGACAGAATGACAAACAGTCGGCCGGACGACGGACAGTGGGCAGTGTGAAACACATGCACACGTACCCGTGATGTAGACTATGTTCATGAGGCGACGCATGTTTGCGTGGGTTGATGTCACTGAGTAGTCGTGGTTGCCGACAACCTTACTGATGTCGCCACGATGACATCGGTGTGTGAGACAGATTGCTGCTTCCGACGACGACGTCCAACGGCGAGCCGACGTCAACCCCCCTCCACCCGCGCCGCCGCCCCGGCAACACCCCGCCGGTTGAGGAATGGAACGATCCGGCCGTGTTCGAGCGCTGCTTGCATTTGTGCTTCTTCTTCGCCTTTGTGACGTCCTTCAGTGACGAAAAGGTGTCCGAGTGAGACGGTAGCCCTGCTAGAGACAGATGGTGAGACGGTGAGCCCCTGCTAGAGACAAGACGTGAGACACGGGAGGCTGAGGCCTGCTAGAGACAGACGTGAGACACGGGAGGCTGAGGCCTGCTAGAGACAGACGTGAGACACGGGAGGCCGAGTCCTGCTAGAGACAGATGTGAGACAAGAGTCCTGCTAGATGACCACGCCCTTTCAAATATTGCCCCCTATCGGTGGGTAGAACTAGACCAGTATGAACGTGTTATTAACGTGCCAATATATTTATGTTCCAACACTTCGTTGCTATGGTTCGACTTTAGAACGTCCTATCGCGACAATGATTGGCTAGAACCACTTGTCAATCATGCCAGGTGAATAGTTAAGTTGGTGTAGCATCACAAATAGAAGTTATAGGATATTACACTACATGGTTTGCTTAGGGAATGCAAGATACGCATCATATGGATGCATCTACGACGTATTTCTACTTAGCAGTTTCTAATCGTATTGCCTGGAATCCTTTTTTGTCGTCTCCAAAGCTTCGATGCAGTGACGGAGGCACTCCATTCTGTGCAACTTTAACCTGTAACACAGGCAGTCGCAGACGTTACCACGCGTTGCTGATGTAACACGAATATGTGTGAGTGTGTGAGAAGAACTCAACTGTATCGCCACAACAAGATCTAACGTACTACACATTCTACCATTCTTCCACCGGCTGAACCAAGGCAGGATAACTAAATCATCATCAGGGTGTGGCTGCTATGCGGAGGGAGCCACTGGTCGTGAGTGCGAGCGTGAGAGCCCACGACGGCCGTGACCCCTGGTTACCATGCTTACCTGCTGTGCGAGCGCGGGATTCTGCAGATAGAAGGGCAAGTGAACGAGATTCCTCAGGTAGTCCATGCCGGTGATGCTCGACTCGTGGAACGCGCTGTGAAGGTGTTGTTCCAACGCCTTGATCGTCACCTGAGGGTCGATCGTGAGAACAGTGATGAACGGCGACTCCTTGTCCGTGAACAACAGCAGCACCGTGTCGAGAACCTGAGAACAACAAACATGTGTGCGTGAACAGCAGCACTGTATCGAGAACCTAGGAACAAGGAACATGTGTGTCCGTGAACAACAGCAGCACCGTGTCAAGAACCTAGAAACAAAAAACATGTGTGTGCATGAACAACAACAACACCGTATCGAGAACCTAGGAACAACAAACATGTGTGCGTGAAGAACAGCAGCACTGTATCGAGAACCTAGGAACAAGGAACATGTGTGTCCGTGAACAACAGCAGCACCGTGTCAAGAACCTAGAATCAAAGAACATGTGTGTGCATGAACAACAACAACACGTATCGAGAACCTAGGAACAACAAACATGTGTGCGTGAAGAACAGCACCGTGTCAAGAACCTAGGAACAAGGAACATGTGTGTCCGTGAACAACAGCAGCACCGTGTCAAGAACCTAGAAACAAGGAACAGAAATGTCTATGAACAACGAATGAAACAGTGTTCCTAACAACAGCGGCATCAGCACGAGAACACACAAACGAGGAACATAACAGACTGTATGTGAACAACCACAGTGCTAGGCCGAAAACCTAATAACAAGGTTAGCCACGAACGTAGCGTGCGTAAGAGAGAGGAGGAGGAGGGGAGCTCCTCTGTTCGTACCTGTATGACCTTCTCCTGCTCACAGCTGTCGAGGCCGTCTACGATGACAACGAGGCGGGTGTCTGTGTTCGTGAACGCATCGATGCACTTCACCAGCTTGTTCATGTGAGCAACCTCTAGCTTCAGACTCTGAATGAAGCCTGCAAACAGAGAACGTGCCGTGAGATGCTTTATCTGCCATGTTAGGCTGCGACTTCCTCCTTATGCTCGCCATGTTAGGCTGCGACTTCCCCCTTAATGCTCGCCATGTTAGGCTGCGACTTCCCCCTTAATGCTCGCCATTTAGACTTTTTTACTCTAGTCTCTGGCATCTCAGCTTCTCTCCTCATCCTCTCATCTACCATCCTTCCCATCTCCTCTTCTCCTCTTCTCCATCCCTGCTTTCCTCCCCTCCTCCCTCCCCCACCCTATAATGAGTGCCACTCGTAGGAAAATCAGAAGCCTTCTCTATAGACAAGTGTTCGTTCTACATAGGTATCCACTAATTCACCTGTTCCACTTGTTATGCTACCTGTCATAGGTGACATTGCTATCTCGTTATCCTACCTGTCATAGGTGACATTGCTATCTCGTTATCCTACCTGTCATAGATGACCTTCAGTGGCAGGTTGTCTTCCAGATTTGCCTCTTCCCTCTCAAAGTAGAGGATTACCCAGGATATTCTGTAGGGCCACTGTTCAGTGATGTAGACCCACGACGCCAGCTTCAGCCACTGGAACTCTATACTGAAGGCACGCAGCAGCCGACCTACACACAGAAATAGAGAGAGAATCAAGAGATTTCTCCTGGACATACAGTTATCCTTCACGTGTAAAGCAGGCAACACTCGACTGTACATGAATGGGGTGAGAGGCATAGATCATGTAGATAGACTGACACCTAGGTAATGTGGAGTAAACTTTCATAAGAGAGTTGAGTCATTTATCCCACCAAGAAACAGAAATACAAGCTCACAGACAGAAAGACGGATGAAAGGATAGTGAAATATTTGATGGACAAACAGACAAAAATACGGATGCAAGAACTGTCAGACAGAATGACAAGACAGTCGGCCGGACGGAGGGACAGTGGGCAGTGTGAAACACGTGCACACGTACCCGTGATGTAGACTATGTTCATGAGGCGACGCATGTTGCGTGGGTTGATGTCACTGAAGTAGTCGTGGTTGCCGACAACCTTACTGATGTCCCACGATGACATCGGTGTGTGAGACAGATTGCTGCTTCCGACGAACGACGTCCCAGACCGAGCCGACGTCAACCCCCCTCCACCGCCGCCGCCGCCCCCGCCAACACCCCCGCCGGTTGAGGAATGGAACGATCCGGCCGTGTTCGAGCGCTGCTTGCATTTGTGCTTCTTCTTCGCCTTTGTGACGTCCTTCAGTGACGAAAAGGTGTCCGAGTGAGACGGTGAGCCCTGCTAGAGACAGAGGTGAGACGGTGAGCCCTGCTAGAGACAGACGTGAGACACGGGAGGCTGAGGCCTGCTAGAGACAGACGTGAGACACGGGAGGCTGAGGCCTGCTAAGAGACAGACGTGAGCACGGGAGGCCGAGTCCTGCTAGAGACAGAGCGTGCAGACCGAGTCCTGGCTAGAGTGACGCACGAATACCCTTTCAATATTGCCCCCTATCGGTCGGTAGAACTAGACCAGTATGAACGTGGTGTTATTAACGTGTGCCAATATATTTATGTTGCCAGAACAGCTGTCCGGTTGGCTATGGTTTCGAGTTTAAGAACGTCGCTATCGGCGACAGATGATTGCTAGAACGCATTGTCAATCATGGCCAGGTGAATAGTTAAGTTGGGTGTCGCATCACACAATAGAAGTTATAGGGATATTACTACTACATGGTTTGCTTAGGGATGGCAAGATACGGCATCCATATGGCTGCATCTACGACGTATGTTCTCGCAGTTTTTCTAATCGTATTGCCTGGAAGTCTTTTTCTGTCGTTCCAAAATGCTTCGATGCAAGTGCCGAGGCACTCCATTCTGTGCAACTTTAACGCTGTAACACAGGCAGATCGGCAGACGGTTACCACGCGTTTGGCTGATGTACAGCGAATTATCGTGTGAGTGTGTGAGAAGAACTCAACTGTATCCGGCTCAGCAAGCAAGATCTAAGGGTACTACACATTCTACATTTTCCACGCGGCTGAACCAAGGCAGGATAACTAAATCAATCATCAAGGGTGTGGC
>NW_014577608.1:139700-151705 GCF_000485595.1 Priapulus caudatus
ATCGTCACACACACGTCATCGTCACACACACGTCATCGTCACACACACGTCATCGTCACACACACGTCATCGTCACACACACGTCATCGTCACACACACGTCATCGTCACACACGCGTCATCGTCACACACGCGTCATCGTCACACACGCGTCATCGTCACACACACGTCATCGTCACACACACATCACCTCGGTGGCGATCTCTAGGTCAGGGTTGGCTTTCAGCACGGCCGCTACGATGTCGACATGGCTTCTGTCGACGGCGTGGAACAGCGCAGTCTTACGCTCGTTACCGCACAAGTTCACGTCGGCATAGCGATCCAGCAGCAGCTTGATGATGTCATAGTGAGCTGTCTTAGCTGCCACGATGAGCACCGTGTCTCCATTCTGTAACCATGACAACGATGATGACGATGCAGACAATCACTGCTTTACACACCCCAGCTTCGTACTGCGTTTGTTTTCACTTTTCTTTGTTATTTTGGTGTTTGGTGGTTGTTTTGGTGGAAATTGTATTAGATATTATTGAATTATTGATTGGTACGTATATGGTGTGCGTGTGCGTATTTTTGTGTGCATGCAAGCACTGGGGCTCATGAGCAGATCATGACTGCTGTAGACGTTTGCTGGTGTGTGATATATAATTGATATCAGGGTCACTAAACGATTTCTTTTTGTATTTAAGGAAATCGGCAATGTAAATGTTAGCTAGCATTGACATATCCTATATGAACTTATCTTAGTTAAACGTTTACTACAGAAATAATACGCTGCAGCAAACAATATTACACGCATCTGTCATATACGTATATAAATCATGTATGTATTTATCACCCATGTGCACCTACCACGCCACAGCAACATGGGTGACATCTGTCAATATTACCTCACCGATACTATGATGGATCTATGGATCTAACAACTAGAACTTTTCAGTTGTCCGATCGGGCAACTAGGCAAGAGAATAACTTGTCCGACATAGACTTTCACTTGTCCCGGGCAATCGGACAACCTGCTGTCATTATTTTTATCAAGTTTTGATTATAATAAAATGTGATATATGAATAGTGAATATATGAACAATGAAATTATAAAATGTAATAAACACAAATAATAAAATAATATGTGGGTGGAGTATCTTACCGGACAGGGCAGTGGCTCTGCTGTGACTCCTTGTCCGGTCGGTTGCAGAAGGCAACCTGTAGGATGAGTTCCAGGGAGTTCAGCTGCTTGGCAAGGAAGATGCTGGCAGAGTACACCCAGCTGCTAGCCTGCTTGATGGTGCAGTACCACACCGCCGCTGCAACAACGACAATGCATCTCTTCATGCCTACTAACCAACAACTAACTCCCTGTACGTAACAGAACAATGGTATGTAATAAACTACTACTAATAATAATAGTAATAATAATTCATATAACAATAAATAAACAAACAACAAATTTTTTGTAAAGACAAATAGCATATAGAGGGCGCACTCGCAGCGATGGCGACGCGGCGACTCACCCAGCAGCGTGTAGACGACGATGAACACAGATGCACAGATGACGGCGCCAACCTTCCACGACTCGGCGTGCACCGACAACATGATGCTAGGTGGCAGCACGAGCAGCAGCACCAACCAGAAGAGCATCCACGTGAATTCGAACGTCGGCTCGGTAACCTGACTCGTGAAGGCCTTCATCTCGTCTGCCAACGACACACAGCGTGAGTGATCAGCCAAGCAAAGCTTACCATTCACCTCTCCTACACTCGGGGGAATCTAATGATGTGAGAAATCTACTATCTGTGCCAGACGCTCTTACTCCACAGGTCAGAACCCAGAATCATCATAATTCAGACATCGCAATTCTAAAATATCACAACGTCTTACGTCCATGACGCTTTATTCTAACAAGTGCCGCAGAGCGACAGCGCTCAACTGACGTGTACTGTAGCCGGGTATTCTTCTGATAAACTCACTGGCAACCGAATCAAGTGCGCCCTCCCGCCACCGCGTTCGCGCTCAGAGCATATATATCTGGGATACTACTAATACAGATCGAAAAGCTATGATAGGCTTTGCTATACCGGTAGTACAGCTGTGTAACTTTAATGACTTCGCTATATTAACATGTTATCATGGATATGCATCGAGCCGCGAGCTTAGTGGTGATGGTGGGGGGAGGGTGGGGGTAGGGGCGGGTGGAGGGTGCTCTAGTAGAAAAAGCAGTTCAGTCCTTTGTTAACAGTCAAAAAATCCATGTTTAACCCTCCTCTCGAAGGTCAAAAGGTTATCAGACACTTACTCTTCGCACGTCAGCGGAAAGTACATTTCATGGTCCTTTCAATAAAGTGATAAAAATGGTAGGTCAGCGCTGAAACAAAATAGTTTTGCACTCGGTCCGTCAGACTATGTCCTCAGAAAATGTCTGATATCTGACCTTTCCCCCACTGCCCTTTGACCTGTGACCTTCAATTTTGCACTGGTAATGGGTTTCCTACCCATCACATCCATCCCATCCCCCCCACACACTATACATCGAATATTAAGAGCGTAGGTCGAGCCGTTGAGATTTGTGCCGCAATTCTGTATTTCCTCCTATACCTTAAGTTAAGAGGGAAATATTGACACATCTTGACCTTTGACCCTTGACCCCCCAAATTCGACATCCCGAGTCCTTTTCGCGACCCCCCCCCCCGACGTCCCGAATATCAAGACCATATGTCAAGCGGTTAAAAGTTGTGCCGTAACTGTTGACACACGGACGGACGGACGGACGGACTTCATGCGATTCTACAAGCTGCATCTGACTTCGTCAGCTGAGCTAAAAATCACGACGTTTTAGGCTTACCACATCACGACCATTCACAATGCTTTTGACAAATGGTCGCGGTGCTAGTGTCGCCACCTACCTTGTAGCTTGCTGAGCAGGAACGACTTTCCGCTGCCCCACTTGGCAAACAGGCCGACGGTGATGGGCATACAGAGCGAAGGGTCTGCTAGCATGTCCGCGAGGGCACTACTATACAAGTCATAGCCCAGCATGTTCTCATTGTCCTCCGGTGTGTTCAGGCGACCTGCGGGGCGGCAGCAGCAACGTCAGCCTGGTGTCAGTCTATGTACAGCCACGTGAGGGCTTGTTGCGTCAAGCTATGTACATGCCACGTGAGGGCTGCGCCGTCAGTCTATGTAGCATGGCCACGTGAGGGCTGCGGCACAGTTCTATGTACAGCCCACGTGACGGGCGTGTGGCGTTCAGTCTATGTACAGGGCCCACGTGAGGGCTGGCGCATCAGTCTATGTTACAGCCACGTGGAGGGCTGTGCGTCAAGTCTATGTAACAGGCCACGTGAGGGCTGCGCGTCAGTGCTATGTACAGCACGCATAACCCTGGGTTGCAAACTTCTCTACAGCCCCGATGGCAGACAGCCATGGATGCCCTCCTCACAATAACATGGTGGGTCTAGAAACATAACTAGTGATATTAGGCTGATAATTCTTGATACATTGAAAACCCCCTCTCAGATGGCTCACACCTGTGTATAAAATACAATTTTTGGCATTTCCCTTGAAGATACACAGTGAAGACCCACTCTACCCCCATAGCAGCAGACACCATGTCTATAAAGGAACGCTTCTAGTGATGCCTTTTTGAGTGACCTTCTATATACAGGGTTTTTGTGGTGGACTCAACGTGCGCCGAAGATCCTGGGTGAAGGATGCCCTTCTGGTGTGCTTTCGTCAATGCGTGGGAGTCTCCCCCCAGCGTTGTTGGGATCGGGTAGAGCAGCCAGACCATCCTTGGGATTCCTCAGCAGCATCTCTGTGATGGCGCCTTGTGGCGTTACGCAAAGGGCAATGTGGCAGCAGCTGTGTCATCTCTCTATATACATACAACACGTCACAGTAAGCTGTGTCTCCAATCTCTATATACATACACACACACAAGTAAGCTGATGTCTGCGCTCGTCCTATATACATACACACTACACAGTAAGCTGTAATCTCTCTCTATATACATACTACACCAGTAAAGCTGTATCTCCTCTCTATGATACATCACACCAAGTAATTCTGTGTCTCCTCTCTATATACATACATCACAGTAAGCCTGTGTCTCCTCTGCTAATTACACACCGCACAGTAAACTGTGTGCTGCCTCTCTATTACATACACACAGTGAGCTGTGGTCTGCCTCTCTATATACATACACAGGTCCCCAGTAAGACTGTGTCTCGCGTCTCTATAACGATACACACCAGTAAGCCTGGTGTTCCTCTGCTATATAGCATACACACACGCACCAAAAAAGTTTAAGGCTGTGGTCTCCTCTCTATATACATACACACACCACAGTAAAGCTGTGTCTCGCTCTCTATATACAACACAGCAGTGAGCTGTGTGCTCCTCTCTATATACATACACACAGTAAAAGCTGTGTCTGCCTCTGCTAGTATACATACACCAGTTGAGCTGTGTCCTCCTCTCTATATACCATAGCACACACACAGTAAACTGTGTCCTCCTGCTCTAATATACCATACACACAGCACAGTAACTGTTGTCTCCTCTCTATTATACCACACTACACAGTAAAGCTGTGTCTTGCCTGCTGCTATAACGCATACACACACACTATAAGCTGTGTCTCGCGTCTCTATATACATACACAGCACACAGTAAGCTGGTCTCGGCTCTCTATATTACATACACACACACAGTAGAGCTGTTGTCTTCCTCTCTATATACATACAGCACACACAGTAAAGCTGTGTTCTCCTCTGCTATATACACACACAGGGGCATTCAGTAAGGCTGTGTCTCCTGCTCTATATACATACTACAGCAGTAAGCTGTGTCTCCTGCTCTAGTATACATTACACACACACAGTAAGCTGTGTCTCCTCTCTAGTAATACATAAACACACAGTAAGCTGTGTCTCCTCCTCTATATACATACTACATCAGGTAAGCTGTGTGCTCCTCTCTATATACATACACACAACACAGTAGCTGTGTCTCCTCTCGTATATACACACACACAGTAAGCTGTGTCCTCCTCTCTATTATACGATACACACAACACAGTAGCTGTGTCTCCTCGTGCTATAATACACACACAGCAGTAAAGCTGTGTCTCCTGCTCTTATATACATACATACACACAGTGAGCTGTGTCTCCCTCTCTATATACATAGCAGATCAGTAACTGTGTCTCCATCTCTATATACATACACACGCGGTAAAGCTGTGTGCTCGCTCTCCTATATAGCATACACAGCAGTAAGCTGTGTCTCCTCTTCTCATATATACAGTACACACACACAGTAAGCTGTGGTCTCCTCTCTATATAGATACACACAGTAAAGCTGTGTCTCCTCTCTATAGTACATACAGCCAGTAAGCTGTGTCCTCCTGCTTGCTATATACATAGCCATACAGTAAGCTGTGCTCTCGCTCTCTATATACATACACAGCAGTTAAGCTGTGTCTCCGCATCGTCTATATAGATACACACAGTAGCTGGTATCTCCTCTGCTATAATACAGTACACACAGTAAGCTGTGTGTTCTCCTCTGCTATATACATACATAACCACAGTAAGCTGTGTCTCGCTGGCTCTATATAGAATACACACAGTAAGCTGTATCTCCTCTCTATATACATACACACAGTAAGCTGTGTCTCCTCTCTATATACATACACACAGTAAGGCTGTGTCTCCTACCTCTATATACACACAACACAGTAAGCTGTGTCACCTCTCTATATACATAACACACAGTAAGGCTGTGTCTCGCTCTATATAGCATACACACAGTAAGCTGTGTCAGCCTCTCTATATAGATACACACAGTAAGCTGTTATCTCCTCTCCTATATAACATACACACACAGTAAGCTGTGTCTCCTCTCTTATACATACATACACACAGTAAAGCTGTGTCTCCTCTCTATATAGATACAGCACAGTAAGGCTGTGTCTCCTCTCTATAATACACACACCACAGTAACGCTGTATCTCCTCTCTGATAGTACATACAGCAACACACAGTAAGACTGTATCTCCTCTCTATGAATAAATAGCACACACGTAGCTGTATCTCGCTCTGCTATATTACATACACACAGTAAGCTGTATCTCCCTCTCTTATATAAGCACACACACTAGTCACAGTAAGCTGTGTCTCCTCTCTATATACATACACACAGTAAGCTGTGTCTCCTCTCTATATACATACACACACACAGTAAGCTGTGTCTCCTCTCTATTACATACAACACACAGTAAGCTGTGTCTCCGCTCTCTATATACATACATACACACAGTGAGCTGTGTGCTTTCTCTCATATAGCATACGAGACACAGTAACGCTGTGTCACCTCTCTTAATAACACAACACACAGTAAAGCTGTGTCACAGCCTCTCTAATATACATAAAAACCAACAAGCAAGTAAAAGCCTGTGTCTCCTCTCTATATACATACACATCAGTAAGCTGTACTCCTCCTCTATATACATACACAACAGTAAGCTGTAAATCTCCTCTCTATATACCATACATAACATACAGTAGAGCTGTTCTCCTCTCTATATAATTACGCATCAGTAAGCTGTGCTCTGCATCTCTATATACATGCACCGCAGTAAGCTGTGTAATCTCTCTATATACATACACACAGGTGAGCTGTAACTCCTCTCTATATACATACATACAAGTAAGCTGTGTCTCGCTCTCTATATAGATACATTGCACGCTCCGGTACAGCTGTGTCTGCCTCTCTATATACATACATACATAGCTGTGTCTCGCTGCTCTATATACAATACATACACACAGTAAGCTGTGTCTCCTCTCTATAACAGTACACACAGTAAGGCTGTGTCTCCTGCCTCTATAAATACACACAACCGACAGTAAGGCTGTGTCTGCCCTCCTGCTCTATTACATACCGACAGTAAGCTGTGTCTCCCTCTCTATATTATAAAACATACACACAGTGAGGCTGTGTCCTCCTCTCTATATACATACACACAGTGAGCTGTGGTCTCCTCTCTTATATACATAACACACACAGCAGTAAGCTTGTCTCCTCTGCTATATACAGCACGACACAACCAGTAAGCTGTGTCTGCCTGCTCTATAGTATATAACATACACACAGTAAGCTGTATCTCCTCTCTATATACATACACACACACAGTAAGCTGTGTCTCCTCTCTATATACATACACACAGTAAGCTGTGTCTCCTCTCTATATACATACACACAGTAAGCTGTGTCGACCTCTTCTATATACAATACACACACACAGTAAAGCTGTATCTCGCTCTAGCTATATACATACAAGCACAGTAAGCTGTGTCTCCTCTCTATATACATGCATCACAGTAAGCTGTGTCTCCTCTCTATATACATAGTACACACCAGCACAGGGTAAGCTGTGGGTCCTCCTCTCTATATACATACACACAGTAAGCTGTGTCTGCCTCTCTATATACATACATACAGTAAGCTGTGGGTCTCCTCTCTATATACACACAACACAGTAAGCTGTGTCTGCGCTCTCCTAATATACACACACACAGTAAGCTTGTCCTGCAATGCTCTATATACATAACAGGACAGTGAGCTTATCTGCCTCTCTATATCCACACACACAGTAAGCTGTGGTCTGCCTTCTATATACATACACACAGTAAGCTGTGTCTCCTCTCTATAATACATAGCACACAAGTAAAGCTGTGTACGCCTCTCTATTATACATACACAGCAGTAAGCTGTGTCTTCTGACTCTATATAGATACACACAGTGAGCTGTGCGTCTGCCTCTCTATATAGCATACACACGAGTGAGCTGTTGTCTCCTCTCTATATAGATACACACAGGTAAGCTGTGTCTCTCTCTATAGTACATGCACACAGTAAGCTGTGTCTCGGCTCTCATCATATTACATAGACACAGTAAGCTGTGTCACCTTTTCTCTATAATACATACACACACAGCAGTAAGGCTGTGTCTCGCTCTGCTAATATACATACACAGCAGTAAGCTGTGTCACGTCTCTATATATCATAGCACACACACAGTAAGCTGTGTCTCCTCTGCTATATACATACACACCCTCACAGTAGCTGTGTCTCCTCTGCTATATACACACAGGCACAGTTAAGCTGTGTCTGCCTCTCTAATATAGCATACACACAGTAAGCATGTGTCTGCCCTCTCTATATACATTAGCATACAGTAAGCTGTGTCTGACCTCTCTATATACACACACACAGTAAGCTGTGTCTCCTCTCTATATACATACACACAGTAAGCTGTGTCTCCTCTCTATATACATACACACAGTAAGCTGTGTCTCCTCTCTATATACATACACACAGTAAGCTGTGTCTCCTCTCTAATATACATACAACCAGTTATAGCTGTGTCTCCTCTCTATATTACATACACACAGTAAAGCTGTGTCTGGGCCTCTCTATATAGCAGTACACACAGTAAGCTGTGTCTCCTCTCTATATACATACACACAGTAAGCTGTGTCTCCTCTCTATATACATACACACACACAGTAAGCTGTGTCTCCTCTCTATATACATACACACAGTAAGGCTGTGTCTGCCTCTCTAATATACAGTACCACACAGTGACCTGTATCTCCTCTCTATATACATACCCACAGTAAGCTGGTGTCTGCCTCTCTCTATATACATACACACAGTAGCTGTATCTAATCTCCATCTGCTATTATTACACACACACAGTAAGCTGTGTCTCCTCTCTATATACATACACACACACAGTAAGCTGTGTCTCCTCTCTATATACATACACACACACAGTAAGCTGTGTCTCCTCTCTATATACATACACACAGTAAGCTGTGTCTCCTCTCTATATACATACACACAGTAAGCTGTGTCTCCTCTCTATATACATACACACAGTAAGCTGTGTCATCGCGTGCTCTATATACAACACATCACAGTAAAGCTGTATCTGCGCTCTCTATATACATACACACAGTAAGCTGTGTCTCGACTCTCTATATACATTAGCACAAGAGTGAGGCTGTATCTCCTCTCTATATTACATACAACACAGTAAGCCCCCCTGTATGCTCGGCTCTCTATATACATACACACAGCGGTAGGAGACAGCAGCTTACTGTGTCGTATGTATATAGAGAGGATACACAGCTTACCTGTGTGTATGTTATATAGAGAGGCAGACAGCTTACTGTGATGTATGTATATAGAGAGCGAGATGACACAGCTTATGTGTGGGTTGTGTATAGACGAGGTAGACCACAGGCTTACTGTGTGTATCGTATATAGAGAGGAGAACAGCTTACTGTGTGTATGTATAAGTAGAGGAGAACACATGCTCTACTGTGTGTATGTATATAGAGAGGAGAATCACAGCTTACTGTGTGGTATGTATATAGAGAGGAGATCAGAGCATTAACTGTGTGTTTGTATAATAGAGAGGAGACACAGCTTACTGTGTGTATGTATACTAGAGAGGAGAACAGGCTTAACTGTGTGTATGTTATATAGAGAGGAGACACAGCTTACTGGTGTGTATGTATATCTAGAGAACGGAGACACAGCTTACTGTGTGTGTATGTATATAGAGAGGAGACACAGCTTTACTTGTGTGTGGTGTATTAATAGAGAGGAGAACACAGCTTACTTGTGTGTATGTATATAGTAGAAGGAAAACAGAGCATACTTGTGTGTGTGTAGTTATAGTAGAGAGAGACACAGCTTACTGTGTGTATGTATTATAGAGAGGAGATCACGAGTCTCACTGGTGTGTTATATAGTAGAGGAGACACAGCTTACTGTGTGTAGTGTATAATATGAGAGGAGATACAGCTTACTTGTGTGTTGTGTTATATAGAGAGGTAGACACCAGCTTGACTGGTGTGTATGATGATATAGAAGGAGACAGCAGCTCACTGTGTGTATGTATATAGAGATGGAGAGCACAGCTCACTGTGTGTGGATGTATCATAGAGAGGAGACACAGGCTTACTGTGTGTATGTATAATGAGAGGAGACACAGGCTAGCTCTGTGTGTGCTGTATATAGAGAGGAAGATCAGTCAGCATCTACGCTGTGTGGTAATGTATGTATAGAGAGAGGAAGACACAGCTCACTGTGTGTGTAGTATATAGAGAGGAGACACAGCTTATGTGTGTGTGGTTATATAGAGAGGGAGACACAGCTACTGTTGTGTGTATAGTAGAGAGCAGACAAGCTTACCTGTGTGTTGTATATAGAGAAGGAGACAAGCAGGCTGCACTGTGTGTGATGATGTATAATAGAGAGGAACACAGCTAACTGTGTGTGTGTATGTATTATAGACGAGGAGACACAGGCTTAACTGTGTGTGTGTATGCTATATAGAGCGGAGAACACAGCTTGTAGCTGTGTGTGATGGTTACTAGAGAGGAGAGCACAGCCTTACTGTGTGTGTGCTATGTATATAGAGGAGGTGACACAGGCTTACTGTGTTGTATGGTATATAGTACGAGGCAGACACAGGCTTCCTGTGGTGGCATCGTATATAGAGAGGAGACACAGGCCTTAGCTGTGTGTATCTATATAGAGAGGAGAACACAGGCTCACTGTGTGTATGTATATAGATGAGGAGACATGCAGCTCACTGTGTGTATCTATAGTAGAGAGGAGACACAGCTTTACTGTGTGTATGTATATAGAAGAGGTGACACAGCTTACTGTGTGTATGTATATAGAAGAGGAACCGCTTACTGTGTGTGGTATGTATATAGAGAGGAGAAAAACCCACAGCTTACTGTGTGTGTGTATATAGAGAGGATGATACAACGCTCATCTGTGTGTATGTATATAGAGAGGAGACACAGCTTACTGTGTGTATGTATATAGAGAGGAGACACAGCTTACTGTGTGTATGTATATAGAGAGGAGACACAGCTTACTGTGTGTATGTTATAGAGAGGAGACACACTTAACTGTGTGTATTGTATATAGAGAAGAGACACAGCTTACTGTGTGTGTGTATGTATATAGAGAGGAAGACACAGCTTACTGTGTGTATGTATATAGAGAGGAAGACACAGCTACTGTGTGTATGTATATAGAGAGGAGATACAGCCTACTGTGGTGTGTATGTATATAGGAGAGGTTGACACCAGCTTACTGTGATGTGTGTATATAGAGAGGAGCACACAGCTTACTGTGTGTCGATGTATATAGAGAGGAGACACAGCTTACTGTGTGTATGTATGATAGATGAGAGATACAGCTTAGCTGTGTGTATGTAATGTTATAGTAAGAGGAGAACAACAGCTTACTGTGTGTGTTGTGTATATAGAGAAGGAAGACACAGCTTACTGTGTGTGTGTATGTATATAGAGAGGAGACACAGCTTACTGTGTGTATGTATATAGAGAGGAGACACAGCTTACTGTGTGTATGTATATAGAGAGGAGACACAGCTTACTGTGGTATGTATATAGAGAGGAGACACAGCTTAATACTGTGTGTGTGTATATAGAGAGGAGAGCACAGCTTTACTGGTGTGTATGTATATAGAGAGGAAGACACAGCTTCTGTGTGTATGTTATGTATATAGAGAGAGAACACAGCTTACGTATGTATGTATATAGAGAGGAGAGCACCAGCTTACGGTGTGTTATCTATATAGAGAGGAGACAACAGCTAGCTCGTATGTATGTATATAGAGAGGAAGATACAGCTGCATGTGTGTATGTGATATAGAGAGGAGACACAGCTTACTGTGTGGCATGTAATAGAGAGAGAAGACACAGCTTACTGTGTGTATTATAACTAGAGAGGAGACACAGCTTACTGTAGTATGTATATAGAGAGAGATACGATGCTTACTGTGTGTATGTATATAGAGAGGAGAGTACAGGCTTACTGTTGTGTATGTATATAGAAGGAGACACAGCTTAACTGTGTGTATGTATATAGAGAGGTGACAGAAAAAGAAAAAAAA
>NW_014577608.1:151730-159230 GCF_000485595.1 Priapulus caudatus
GGGGATCATACACACAGTAAGCTGTGTGTCTCTCTATATACATACACACAGTAAGGCTGTGTCTCCTCTCTATATACTACACAAGTAACTGTGTCTCTCTCTAATATACAGTACACAGAAGTAAGCTGTGTTCCTGGCTCTATATCACTAGCCACAGTAAGCTTGTGTCTCTCTCTATTTACAGTACACGACACCAGTAACTGTTCTCCTGCTCATATA
Organism: Priapulus caudatus; assembly: GCF_000485595.1. Taxonomy (NCBI): domain Eukaryota; kingdom Metazoa; phylum Priapulida; class Priapulimorpha; order Priapulimorphida; family Priapulidae; genus Priapulus; species Priapulus caudatus. Next base: position 151,950 of record NW_014577608.1, read on the forward strand.
CATACACACAGTAAGCTGTGTTCCTCTCTATATACATACACACAGTGAGAGCTGTGTTCCTCTCTATATATACCGGGGCGGGCGGTAGGGCAGCAGTATGCTTGTGTCTTCTCTCTATATACAAATAGCAGTAAGCTGTGTCTCCTCTCTATATAGCATAAATACACACAGGAACTGTGTCTCCTCTCTATAAGAGGTACACACAGTAGAGTCTGTATCTCCTCTCTATAGGGTACATGAGGGGGGGCACACAGTAAGCTGTTGATCTCCTCTGATATACATTACACACAGTAAGCGTGTGTCTCCTCTCGTATAACAGTACATCCAGTAAGTCTGTTGTCTCTCTTATATACATACAACAGTAAGCTGTGTCTCCCTGCTCTATATACCATACACAACACAGTATAGCTGTGGTCTCCTCTCTTATCAACCACACAACACCAGTGAGCTGTGTCTCCTCTTCTATATAGATACACACAAGTAAGCTGTGTCTGCCTCTTCTATATACATACATAGAGTAAGCTGTGTCTCCTCTCTATATACATAACACACACAGGTAACTGTGTCTCTCTTATAGTTACCACACCAACAGTGAGCTAGTGTCTCTCTCTATATACTATAAACACCACAGTAAGCTTGTGTCTCGCTCTCTAATATACATACACACTAGTAAGCTGTGTCTCTCTCTATAATCATAACATACAGTAAGGCTGTGTCTCCTCTCTATGTACATGTCAAACACATACCACAGTAAGCTGTGTCTCTCTCTAAAATATACACACACCCGAGTAAGCTGTGTTCCTCTCTAGTATACATATATACAGTAAGCTGTGTTCCTCTCTAATATTAGCATACCACACACAGTAAGAGCTTTCTCCTCTCTATATACATACACACAGTAGCTGTGTCTCCTCTCTTATATACGGACATGACAGTAAGCTGTGTCTCTCTCTAGTATACATACACACACACAGTAAGCTGTGTCTGCCTCTCCTATATGATACACCACACACACAGTGAGCTGTGTCTTCTCTATATACATATCACACAGTAAGCTGTGTTCCTCTCTATATACTACATACAGTAAGCTGTGTCTCTCTGCTAATAAGTACGACACAGTAAGCTGTATCTCCTCTCTTATATACATACACACAGTACAGCTGTTGATTCCTCATCTATATTAATACACAGTAAGCTGTGTCTCCCTCTCTATAAATACATACACAAGTAAGCCTGTGTTCGGCTCTCTATACATACATACCACGAAGCTGGTCTCCTCTCTATCATACATACTACACAGTTATAGCTGTGTCTCCTCGTTATATACATACACACAGTAAGCTTGTGTCCATCTCTATATACACACACAAGTAAGCTGTGTCTTCCTCGTCTATATAGATAGCAGCACAGGTAAGCGTTGTGTCTCCTCTGCTATATACATACACTACATGTAAGCTGTATCTCCTCTCTATATACAACCACAGTAAGTGTATTCCTTCTATATACATAATCACAGTAAGCTGTGTCCCTCTCTATATAAAACACAGTAAGCTGTGTGCTCTCTCTATATACGATACACACATACACAGTAAGCTGTGTCTCCTCTTATATTACATACACACACCAGTAAGACTGTGTCTCCTCTCTATATTAACCACACAGACAGTAAGGCTGTGTCTCCTCTCTATATAGATACACACAGTAAGCTGTGTCTCCCTCTATATACATACAACAGCACAGTAAGCTGTGTCTCCTCTCTAAATACTATCAGTAGCCACAGTAAGCTGTGTTCCTCTCTATATACTACACGACAGTAAGCCTGTGTCTCCTCTCTATATAAGTACACAGCAGGTAAGCGTGTCCGCTCTCTATATACATACACAGGCAGTAAGCTGGTCTCCTCTCTATATACAGACACAGTAAGTCTGTGTCCTCCGTCTCTATCTAGATACAGATCCAGTAAGCTGTGTTCTCTCTCTAGTACATATCACACAGTAAGCTGTATCTCTCTCTATATTACATACACACAGTAAGCTGTATTCCTCTCTATATACATAACACAGTAAGCTGTGGTCCTCCTCTCATATATACAGTACACACAGTAAGACTGTGTCTGCCTCTCTATATACATGTACAAAACAACAAGTAACTGTGTTCGCTCTCTATATGACATACACACTGACACAGTAAGCTGTGCTCGTCTCTATAATACACCACACAGTGAAGGCTGTGTGCATGCTCTCTTATATAGATACCACAGTAAGTGTGTCTCCTCCTATATACATACACACCAGTAAGCTGTGTCTCCTTCTATAATGATACCACACAGTAAAGTGTGGTACCGTTCCTATAAGAATACACAGCAGTAAGCTGTGTCACCTCTCTATTATAGATACATGCCACACAGTAAGGCTGTGTCTCTCTCTATATAGATAACACAGTAAGTTGTGTCTCCTATCTATGATTAATCCACAGTAAGTGTGTACCGTCTGCTATATAGATACACACAGTACGCTGTGTCAGCCTCTCTATATAGGATACACAGCAGTAAGCTGTGCTCTCCTCTCTATATACATACACACAGTAAGCTGTTGTTGCTCCTCTCTTATATCATAGACACAAGCACAGGTAAGCTGTGTCTCGTCTCTCTGATATACATATCACACAGTAAGCTGTGTCTGCGCTGCTCTATAATACTACAACAGCAGGTGAACTGTGTCTCTCTCTATATATACACACACAGTACGCTGTGTTCTCTCTATATTACAACACCGTAAGTGTGTCTCCTATCTTATATACAACACACACAGTAAGCTGTGTATCCTCTCTATATACATCACACACTGTAAGCTGTGTCTCGCTCTCTATATAGCATACACAGTGGGCAGTAGGCTGTGTCTTCCTCCTCTATTATACATACACACGAGTAAGCTGTGTCTCCTCTCTATATACATACACAAGTAAGCTGTGTCTGCTCTCTTATATAGATGACACACAAGCAGTAAGCTGTGTTCCTTCTATATACATACACTCAGTAAGGCTGTGTCATGCGCTCTCTATATATCATACACACAGTAAGCTGTGTCTCCTGCTCTATATACATACCACAGTAGCTGTGTCTCGCTCTCTATATACATTAACACAGGAAAGTGTGTCTGCTCTCTATATACTATCACAGTAAGCTGTTTCCTCTCTATATACACAGCACACAGTAATAGCGTGTCTGCTCTCTATATACATACACACGTAGCTGTGTTCCTCTCTTTATATACCTACACACAGTAAGTGCTGTTTCTCCTCTCTTATTACATACACCACACACAGCCTGTAATCTCCTCGTCTATATCACACACACAGTAATATCTGTGTTCCGCCTCTCTTATATCATAATCACACAAGTAAGCTGTGCTGCCTCTCTCTATTACGATACACACAGTAAGCTGTGTCTCCATCTCTATAGTACATAACACAGTAAGCTGTGTCCCTCTCTATTATACATCACACACATCAGTAAGGCTGTGTCTCTCTCTATAACAACAGCAACTACAGTAAGTGTATGCTGCTCTCTATATTACATACACAGCAGTGAAGCTGTGTCTCCTTCCCTCTTCTATATACATACACACACCAGTAAACTGTATCCATCGCACGCACCAGCAGAATGCAGGCCAGACATGCCAGGCAAAAGGATTTATCATCCTATAAACTTTTGCAGTCACAATAATAAGTGCAGTTGCGGAAAGCAAGGAACGGAAGCGATAAACGAGGTGGCCAATGAGATTGGTGAGGCGGCTGGCTGAGTGAGTGTGTGCTAAGAGCAAGCCGGGCAGACAGACGCAGAAAGCTCCGTGTGAGGAGCAGGCGCGCGCGCCCGCAGAGCGCTACAACGCTTAGGTGTACAGGAGCCACACCTTAGCATGTCTCTCTAGGAGCATCTTGATCGATGTCGATAGTTAGCGATTGTCTGACAGCCCTCAGCAACCGGCGTCTCCCATCCTGGAACATCCATCAATGACGCACAAGAGTTATAGGCATATCTACATACAGGAGACACACCTATACTACACATACACACACGCCACATAACACGCACGCAACGCAGCAGCACGCACGACAGCCATGCCCCACACACATACATACACAAAGCGCTTAATGGGTGTCACAACACAGGGTTGCGCGTCCGCGCACGCATACACACGCACGCACCACGCACAACACGCACACACACGCACAGACACCGTGGCACACGACGCACAAGCATACCAAGCTTAATGGTGTGTCACACACGCATATCCCCAGCGCGTCACACACACACACACACGCACGACGTACGCACGCAACACCGCGCACATACACTACACAAGTGTTACATGGTGTGCACACCGCATTCCCGAGGAGTACACACAGGGTCACACAGACACGGGTCATCGTTACACAGCCGTCATCCGTCACACGCGTCATCGTCACATCAGCGTCAATCGTAAACAGCACGGCGTCATCGTCACCACGCGTCATCGTCAAACGCGTATCGGTCACACGACGTTTTGGGGCGCGCGTATCGTCACACACCGTCATCGTCACAGCACGCGTATCGTCACACACCGGTCATCGTCACACACGGCGTCATTCGTCACAGCACACGTCATCTGTACATGCACAGCATGACCCGAGTCGGTGGGTGGTGTCAGGGTTGGCTTTCAGGCGAACAGGCCGCTACGATGTCCGACATGCGCTTCTGTGACGGCGTGGAACACGCACGTCTTACGCCGGTTAACCGCGACAAGTGTACGTCGGCATAAGCGAGCAGCAGCGCTTGATGAGATGTCATAAGTGACGCTGCTCTTAGCTGCCGACGATGAGCACCGTGTCTCAGTTCTGTAAGCCATGAAAACGATGATGATGGGCAGAATCACTGCTTTCACACCCCAGCTTCGTGCTTCATTCGTTTCACTTCTTTGTTATTTTGGTGTTTGGTGTTGTTTTGGTGGAAATTGTATTAGATATTATTGAATTATTGATTGGTACGTATATGGGTGGTGTGTGCGTATTTTTGTGTGGCATGCGAAGGCACTGGGCGATGCATAGCAGATCATGACTGCTGTAGACGTTTGGCTGGTGTGATATATAATTGATATGCAGGGTCACTAAAAAACGATTTCTTTTTATTTAAGGAAATCGGCAATGTAAATGTTAACTAGCATTGACATATCCTATATGAACTTATCTTACTTAAGCGTTTACTAAGAATAATACGCTGCAGCAAACAATATTACAGGCATCTGTCATATACGTATATAATCTGGGTGGCACCTACCACGCCACAGCAACATGGTGCGACATCTGTCAATATTACCTCGCCTGACGATACTATGATGACGTTATCAGCAGCTACCTGACTAGACAGGCGCCGTGACCTTCGTGATGCGGGTGCGCAGTGTTCACAGACTGCAGGGTACAGTGTAAGTCTCCCTATCAGCATAGATCACACATGCTGGGCTGAGAGAGGAAACAGGAGGGGGAGGGATATATATATATATATATATATATATAGACAGGTAGGCAGAGAGGAGAGAGAGACAGCTACAGAGGCAGAGAGAGGGGGGGAGAGGGAGAGGGAGAGAGAGAGAGAGCTAGAGAGAGAGAGAGAGAGAGAGAGAGAGAGAGAGAGAGAGAGAGAGAGAGAGAGAGCTAGAGACAGCTAGAGAGGGAGAGAGAGAGGGGAGAGAGAGAGTGAATGGCAATAGTAAGCAGCATCGTTGGATGAGGGCTGTGTAGTAGTAGCCTACCTGTGCAGGGCACGTTGATGTAAGCACTCGCACCGGTGAGAGCAGCAGCCACTGCGGTGTAGCCCTCCTTAGCAGTGATGAACAGGGCAGTGTGACCATCCTGTGAAACACAAACACTGTTATCTACACAGTCAGGGATTGTAGTAGATCCTGGTGCTGCCTCGACCTGCCTACTGCAATGTTGTGGCATGATATGCATGCGAGCGTCGTACCTGATGATGCAGCACTCTACCTACCCAGCACCACCCCCTAATAGCAATGTGATTAATTTTTAAGACATTCGTTTCTTGACCGGTTTTTTTTGTTTGTTATCCAAGCAAAGCTTGGTTGATCCGACTGATAGCAGCTGAATAAAACGAATAGTTCCGATGAATTAATCAAGCCTCACACGTACACACCTCGGTCACACATATGTCATCTAACATCCCTCTACCGCTATACATAGCATAGGCATAGTAGGATATATATATATATATGCTGTGTGTCGCGAGCGACTCGCGCTCACGCACTCTCACCTTGTCTACGGCGTTTACGTTGGGTGAAATACTCCAGCAGAACTTGACTACATTCACGTAGTTTCCCTTCGTGGCAGCGATCAGAGGGGTCCACGAATTCTGCATGCGAGCATGTAGTTTAGTTATTTTATAAACACGAAAAAAGTACAATGTAAACACGGCCTGAGAAACAGAGAGGGCAAGTCGATGCGAAATAGAGGATGCAAATGAGAAGAGGAATGAAAAGAGAGAGAGGAGAGCGGAGAAAAAGAGGAGAGAGAGAAGAGAGAGAGAGAGAGACGAGAAAAAGATAGTGAGAGAGAGAAAGAGATGTGAGTGGAGAGAGAGAGAGAGAAGAGTATGAGTAGTGAGAGAGAGAGAGAGAGAGAGGAGAGAGGGGGGGGGGAAGAGTATGGAGAGAGAGAGAGAGAGAGAGAGAGAGAGAGAGAAGAGAGAGAGAGAGAGGGAAAGTGTGAGAGAGAGAGAGAGAGAGAGAGAGAGAGGGGGAGAAGTGTGGGAGAGAGAGAGAAAGAAAGAGTGAAAGAGAGAGAGAGAGAAATAGAAGAGTGACAGCTGCCGTCATTAGTTCAGCCAATGGGTCATGCTGCACCTGTGTGTTGCTCTATACTAACTGCGCACCACTATCCCAGTAACTTACTTGCTTTCAGTATTGATTATAGGCCAGCTGTTCAATGCTGCTCACCTCACACACACCAGGTTATACTATCTCACCATCCGGCTGTATCCACGTTCGCTCCAACGCTGCAAAGGCTTGCACGCACATTCTTGTATCCCTTCCTGCAGGCCCACACGCAGTGCTGTCGTGCCATACTGAAAACATAGCGCACGAGGTAAGTACGCTGTGAGCAACAAGGCTGCGTGTGACCGACACACATAACGACAGCAGATGAGGTGTAGCAGTATATGAGGTGTAGCAGTATATGAGGTGTAGCAGTATATGAGGTGTAGCAGTATATGAGGTGTAGCAGTATATGAGGTGT
>NW_014577608.1:161186-163717 GCF_000485595.1 Priapulus caudatus
CACTGAGTGAGGATGTTGGGGAGGTGATGTCATCCGAGGAGAAGCTCTAGGATGTTGGGGAGGTGGTGTCATGCGAGGAGAAGCTCTAGGATGCTGCTGCGAGGTCGTACCATGTCTCTGGTTTCCAGGTGAGCTCCTCTGTCTAGCAGCTCCTGCACAACATCAGGGTGACCCTCCTTCGCTGCATAGATGAGAGCTGTCCAGCTATCCTGGTGAACATGTAGGGAAGCGGTAGTAACAGCTAGATATTTGCCCGCCTGCACGAACAACGCAGGTGTGTACGAACCCACCCAGAAAACACTTGCGATCTACACAATGTTATCAGAAGTAAAATTAGCAAGTTATTTATACATTTTTACTCCCGGTGTGACGTTTATTTGCGCGCATTTTTTCTCTTACCATTGGTGTAAGCAGCTTTACTCCGAGTCATTCATGACAGTGGTTAATTAATGGTGATTAATGGTAGTTCAATTGAATCATTAATTACTGATAACTGTATTTACACGGCTACACCTACACATCCTTAGCTCATAGGAGATAAAACCATGCAACTTACAAGCAAATATTGGCTTAGTTGCAAATATGTAACTGGCTTAGAGCCCCACCCCACCCCTACCTTGTTGTCAGTGTACCATGTATGCTTAGTCCTCTATATCTACAGTCAATCTGCATAATCTCTACAAAGTCTACAATGCATCTATATGATCGCTATAAAGTCTGCAATGGGCCGGGCTCGTGTTTTTATCCACACATAAACAACAACTCTTTCTTCTCAGCGCTTGGTGACTCGTTAGTTGCCGCGGTGGGTGTAAACAAGAACCGACACAGCGGGGGCAGGGGCAGCTCAGCCTACAGTAACTGCAGCAGCGAGTGCTGCAGGGGTTGGCTGCCCTAACGTCGACACGCGCGACCGTTTGCTTTCCTCTCTCCTGTAACCTCGCTATCCCGACTGCGAGCCCCCGCATGCCTCCAACCACCAACGCTATCCAGGTCGCCGGGTAGGCTTCGTTTCATCGACAGCCTTCTTGCAGCGACGATGCGGGAAGGAAACAAGAGGCTGTGACCACAGCAGGGATTCTAACCCCTGATGTTTAGTCGTCGTCAACGACAACTAGATAACCAATGCACCACGCCGCGCCACCGGCTTACCCAGTCGGTTTTGTTCACGTCGGCTCCACGGAAAACCAGCTCTCGCACGATGTGAAGGTGACCTTTCTCACTGGCAAACATCAGCGGCGTGCCTCCATTCTATGTAAGCAAGAGAGTGAGAGTCTGAGATAACCGCACACACTGTCACACTGTCACAGACCCATATAAAACATAAACCACCTACTACCTACATACCTCTGAGCAGTCATTAGGCGTTATGCATGAACGTATCAATCCTAGACTGTCAGGTTAAGTTTAATATTGTTAGCGACATTACTACAAAGATTATTAATCCTTGTACGTAGTTACAAAAATAGTAATAATAACAGCAACAAAAACAGCAACAACCATGATAACGAAAAAAATGACCATAATAATAATAACTAGAGCACTCGGAGAGTAGTACCGCGCAGTGCTCCATGCAGTTGTCGCTTACCAGTAATACTGTATGCGTCGTGCAGGCATTGTGCTTTCGTAATATATACACCGCCAGGCGCCAGTGCATAATTTTCGAGCCCATTAACAATATAGACATAAAGGCAAGTGTCAAGTAATTTATTTCTTGTTATACCACCGTATCGTAAAATATCGATATCCGGAAGTTGTATCGCGATATATCGAGTTTTCAAAATATATTGCAATATACCGATATACCGGTATATCGTTACACCCCTAACTATTACTATAATTATATGTGAGGTTACACACGATGGACTGTATAGTTAGTGGCTGTGGGTGTACGCCCCTCCGCCTCGTGTGTACCTACCAGGTCCGTCTGGTCGTCCACACTCTCCACCCACGTGTCGAGGATGAGTCGAGCCTTGGACAGGTCTCCCTTCACGATCGAGCTGTAGAGATTCTGAAGCCCCAAGGCAGCCATTGCCTCGCTCTGCTTCTCTGCAACGATAGAGAGAGATGCAGCATGAGTGCTAGCAGATGATGTGTGATGTTGTATAGAGAGGGCGCTAGCGCATAACGCATGTAATAACATTTCATCGTGGATGCATCAGCCGTGTCTGTCCTCCCTCGTGATGGACACTCACATATAAACTCAACCTGCTACACTCCCACCAGGGCATTGCTGGCCTTAGTAAAACACAAGGCCAGCTTTCACAGTGAGAGACTTCTCCCATTGTAAACATTAACAAAGCCATGTAATTTAACAAATTTATTTTAAACAATACTGGGTTTGTTATAAAACAAATGATTTCAGTTACGTCAATCAGTATTGAGCTTAATACACGATCCACGTCAATAAACTACAAGCTACAGAAGGTAACGTGCATCCAGCACAATTAGCCTGAAGTATGAGGGCTACTAGTGCTGAGAGGGTCTATGTCCCCCAGGGTACTGCCGGAACGTACCCTGGGTACGGTCTGTTA
>NW_014577608.1:164833-179833 GCF_000485595.1 Priapulus caudatus
AGACCCTATGAGCGCTACTAGTGGCCTTTGCTTGCTTTACCCAACGACTGACCCAGGCCAGTGTCAGTGTACTGACAGTCTGACACCAGACATTTTTATACGCATATCATCGCAGCACATAACGCTAACTTCTAACTATACACTAACCGAAATAATCTTGGTTATATCTTGATTCTTGAGCTTACCTACTCATGTGATATCCGGTTAGTGTGAAACAGGAAACAAGTATACACACGCCCTCTCGCTAACCTTCTCTCCCCACACGTCGAATAGACTTCGCCCAGTGCCAGAGCTTACAGATGAGGACCATAAATAAAACCCACCTATCGTCACGCATTTCTTTCCCCCCAGCGATAGGCCCACGACATTAACCCGTGGCAATACCAGTCAGGCATCGCACGTGAGCTTTATGTATCGCTGTCACGCGCCGCCTTCACTCTGCTTCGTGACTTTCAAATGTTTGTTGAAGGTCGACTGCGCGGGCAATGCGCGTGGCTCACGTGAGGGTTGAACGTGACAGTGTGGTGTGGAGTGTGTCGGCGGCAGCAGCGGGGGAGACGGGGGAAAGGGGAAGGGGAAGCCACCTAGATGTATGCAATAATCACTGTGGGGCCACTGCTAATGGGTGCGTGCGTGTGCGTGCGTACAAGTATTTGCGTGAGCATGTACGTACAAAAGTGTGTGCGTGAGTGAGTGTGTGTGTGAGCGCAAGTCTTGGATTGCGCGTGCGCATATATTCATACGTGCGAGTGGCCGATTGTGTGTGAGAATGTGCATGCATAGGTAAGAATGTGAGCGCGCGCCATGCATGTGAAGGCATGTATGCATACATGAATGTATGTATGCGCATGCGTGCATTCATGTAACTGTGTGTGTGCATGCATGTATGCATGTGAATGTGTGTATGCACTATGCACGTGCGTGCATGCGTGTGAATGTGTATGATGTGAAATAAATGTGCGAGAGTTAACAAATTAACAAGCGGTTCTAAACTTGTCTCAATAAGAAGAATGGCCGACAACTAGCCAGCGACTACGAAGCATACTAACGTTGCATGAATTTCGCTTCCATCCTATCCGCCGGCACGAACGGCTGATGGAACTGAAACTGACTGGCGGCCATGTTGATAGATCTGATGGCAGAGGTTTCTGACTCCTAGATGATGCGTACGCCAACGCTACGACTTAATAACCTTTACTCAAAATTGGCGCACGGCAGCCAACTCTCTTCTCTTCCTATCTCCCTCTCTCGGTCTACGTTGGATTTTCACAGGCAGATTTACGAAAAACACGAGTGCAAGTACATGTATATATATACGTCTGAAGGCACCTGCACAGAGAGGCATATGCGGCCACGGTTATTTGTTGATGTCACTTGTACCGCTTCATGTTTAATGAAACATTCACAGCAGCACTGAGAGTAAGAGTGATGTTTTTCTCTGTATCCTGTAGTGCTTTGGTACTTTTCCTACGAATGGCACGGACAGTCAGAACGCTCATGTATAGACAAGTTTTGCCTAAGTGTGCACACACGCACGAATGAGCAAATGCTGAGAATTTACACAAACTTCCAACACATCTGTACACTGGTTACTGTGAAGCTATCAATCACAAGGCAAACAGGCACACGCCTCAGTTCTTCAGCTATAGAACCTGACCACATCGTAACCCCATCTTTGAGCAGAACAAAGCAGTGCAACTAATGACAGCTGCCAAATGTTGTTCCTCCACCACAAAATAAGTGACTCATCAGCTAAACAGCCTCCATGACCATGAAACAAAGTGATATTAATCCATGTTCACAACGGTCAAGTTGGCGTTGAGTTGGAGTCACACCCACATGTTTGTGCCCCACATGAGAGCAGAGATGTCCTTACGTGGTCCAGTGACAGTGCCTGGCTTTACTATGTCAGCGAAGCGACAAGGGCAACCTTTATAAATGTGGTGCAGAATCGGTTCAAATCAATCACAGAAAAAATACCCTGCTTTAATGTCAGATCACATCACGTAAAAATTACTTGTGTGTGCCTGCGTGTTCATGCACGTGTGCAAGTGTGAATGTGTGTATGTGAGTCTGTGTGTGTGTGTGTATATGTGTGCGTGCTAGTGCATGTGCGTCTGTATGTGTGCATGTGTGTGCGTGTGTGTGAAAGTCTGCAGATGTGCGTGCACGTGTGTGTCAGCCAATGTATGTATTTACTTAAATATTACTATTGGATAACAGAAAGGTCAGATGTGGATCAAGTAAACTTTTATCACGTGTAATCTTTAGCAAGGCATTTCACCAGCACATGTATGTGATTGCCAGTGCTACCTATCTATCGATGCTATCGACCTACAAAAACACGCACAAATCTCAGAACCCCTCAGAACCCCGATGAATCACGTGACTACTGCCGATTTGTAACTTATATATAGGCACTACCAGGTAGGGTTGGTCCACTGAACTATCTTCCAAGGCTACGGCGCATGTTATTCAACAAATATCCTCAGACACTTTTCTGGTAAGTTATTGATATATCTACACACGTATTGACGCATCGATAACTTGATGATATTTTTTGAGTGTTGAAAAATGAAAGACTGAAAATTTAAACATTCCAGGCCTGGTATTGTTCACACATGATCTTATTTACTGAAATGTACAATATGACGTCCATCATGAAGTATCGATGAATACATAACATACATTATATGCACAATGTGAATTTTACTTTGATGCGAGTGAGACTTCATGCTATTGAGAGAAAAAACATTAATACCATAAAATCATAAATATTTTCAAGATAAAATTACATCGCTAGAAGTCCAAATAAATAAGTATTGACTGCCATTGTGAACAGATACGAAGAAGATTACTATGGCGAGAGAAGAAATTGTTTTCCCCACATATCTCTAATGTACCCAAAAATCCAGATGACTCACTGGCAAACCGCCAACACATCACCACTAACAATGCACACACTACATATATACAGGGATAGGCGGGGTATATGTGTATGGTGGTACACACAATGCACGGTGGTAGGCGAAAGCACAACAGTACACATTTATATACACATAGCTGGGCTGTTCCATGTACTGTTTACTGTGTGCACATTATCATGTGTGTACAACTGAATGATGCGTGGCACCTACTACATACTCTACCTTGATCATCATAGATTTAAATGTATCACAAAATAATGTGCGTTTGTGAAAAAATGTGCAGCAGCTTTAATAGCCTTTATGTACGTAAAAACCATGAAACCAGTTCAGGGGTTATCATACAGTCAATGAGTCATGCCAACCACGAGATCAATTCACACGCCCTCACACAGTTTTACATGCAACACAAAGAATTTGCACATAGCCTACTAGTAGTAGCATTACTACTAGACACAATAATGTAACCCACCAAGAGTAGGTGGGTTACATTACCTCATAGTCTTCAAAAGTCCAAGGGACTATAACGAAGACGGAGAGAAAAGTTGATCAACTCGACAGATCAACACTGCGGATTGCAGTGGAAAAAACCGCCAATTTGAAATTTACTAAAGACGAAGGGAGAGAATTCCAATACAGAATGACAGAAACAAAGAAGCTAAATCTTTGGATCCTTAGAAGATGGTGCATGTCGAAAGCTCAGATGATCGAGTGTAATGAACAGGCTTCACCAAGCAAGAGGGAATGCCGTTCTTCACCTGCCCATGATAAATTTTATGGAAAGTTATGTTTAGCATGGAGAAAGCGGACACAAAGAGGAGGCCAATTAAGTTGAGCCAAAACAACATCAGCGCTATCACTATCACTATCATGATAGTTTTTGGATACCCATACCGCAGCTTTATGCTGCATGATGGATCTGTGAATGGCATCCAATTTTGAGCAGTTCTGAAGTAGTGTACATTATTGAATCTAGCAGTAGTAGCCTACTACTACTAGTACTACTACTACTACTAGTACGTAGGACGTACATAACTCTGCAGTGTATAAATAATTAGTGTACTCACACTTACCTGGTGGCTATCTCAGTCTCTTTGATATTGCGTGTTACTGTGTTACCTAAGTACTGTATTACCATTACGGCATTAGCGTCAACTTTTCGTTTTGACTTGATCAATGATTTATGATAAACACATAATACTACTAGTACTAGTAGTAGGTGGCTTATTGTGGTTTACTTTAGCTTAATATTTTGTCATCGCTGTTATAAGCAAAGTGTATGTTTCATTTTTCCTACGAACAACGTTTTTCAATATATATACACAGTACAAATACAAATGTTATTTATACAAACAATCACACGTTGCTATTTTTAGTATTTACCGTCGACGAATCTTTCTCAAACAAGTGAGCACTTCAAGATTCAAGATTCAATCAAATTATCAAGCACTTGACTTGTAATGTTTAAGTTTTTGTTAGGTTCATTAAATGTTTTAACGTTAGTTAGAGTAATCTTCTTAAACAAAATAGCATAAATACCTATAGTAACATATAATACTATTACTACTATATTTCGTGGTATATGTGTGAATTTATGTTTATTATATAGTAAGATATCCTAACACGCGATGGCGCTGTGCATCCATAGTAATCATAAGGTCATGTCAGTGGAAAGGTATGGAAAACAACATGACCGTTTTTAAGAATGGATTCAGAAGAACTCGACAGGTTAGTTAGGCTGGTATAGTTAGCACATTTGACACTTTAGTGCAATTTCTTTTTCTTTTAATCATTTTCTTTTAAACAGTTTAATACGACCTGGTTTGTGAACAGTGAAGTAAGTGTGAAGTACTTCCCCGTTACCGTGACGTGCCGTGTTGTAACTTGTAGATACAATATTACTTAGTCAATAATGTAACCCAAACACAGGATAGGGGGAGATCCTATTGTATAGATATACAACCAGAAGAGACGGGATACCAGAGAAGTATTGCCAAAAGGAGGTGTTGATCCTATAACCGCTGAGCGGAGATCTTGCGCGCAGTTCCGCGGCAAGGCGCACGCGACCGCGGCAACGTCCTAAGACAGTATGCAGCGCTGGCAGCTATGGATCCGTGCGCCGAATCCATAGGCCGGCGCACGGATCCATAGCTGCCAGCGAACAGTCGGCAATTTTAGCGGGGGACACGGAGGGCAGACATTTGTAATAGTGATAGGAAATAGTACGCGGATTGTGCACCCAGTTACCTCTTTCAAATCACACGCTGTTTAAGAATCGCCATTCGCTGCATTTCCCCGGAGCTCCGCCCACTTTAAAAATAGTGTTAGCATTGTGGCAGTGGTATCGTGAGTGTACGAACAAGTTAGTATTTTGATTTCCGATTTTCCATGACAGCAGTAAGGCGAAAGTGCAGCATTTCAATACAACTTACTTCATTACCATTATATATAGTATGTAATCATTTCCTGAGAGCTTCTTTTTATATATATAAACAATTAACACATTATCTGCCATCTCTATGATCTATGTGACCTTGCCTTATATCATATGCACCCCTAGTCCGCAAATGCAGACGTTATAACTCCGCTTTGCTAATGTGAGGGTGCGGGTTTATCATCACCCCCATTACTGCGGTCTGCGTCGACTCCGACTAATGCACCCCTACCACTACAATCTCTGACTGCCATTGTCATTGTCAGTATGAGGAACTAGGTAGAGTAAATTGCTTGCTATATAAGCAGGGGTTGTCTAGTATAGGGGTATTGTAACCCTAGCAATACCGTTTCTTGGAACATGGAACATGGAACATTTATATAAATGTAATAGCTATAATAAATATAAGGAGGGACAACGAATAGAAAACTGGACAGAAGACAACCACAGGTTATTGAAACCAGAGTTAGATTACGTACGGAAAATACTGGTGACTAGAAACACTAACATGTAGAGAACTAGAGGCGGCATTAATAATCTCCTTTTCCTTATATAAACCCCGCACCTCGTAGAATCGAGTGCCTTGTGAAATACAAGAGAGGGTACCAAGATACAAGAGACAAGATACGAGGGCGATACAATTGTATGCATGCAGACCTACGAATACTTTTATTACTTACTATTACTATTAGTATATATTAGTATTAGTACTATTATAGTAGTTATTATTATTTTATTAGTATTTATTAGTACTATTACTATTAGTATTACTATTACTACAAGTACATGTTAGCTATTAGTACTAGCACTACTGCCACTACTCACTAGTACTAGTACTACTACTAGTTACTACTACTACACTACTAGCTCCAAGAAACGGTATTGCTAGGGTTAGAATACCCTATATTGACGTTAGTCACACAGCCTGGTCGGGTTACTAGACTAAGTACTAGTAGTAGTAGTAGTACTAGTCTAGACTAAGTTAACTACTACTACTAGTACTAATACTATAGTCCTAGAGGTACTAGCTAGTACTACTAGTACTACTAGTAATACTATATAGTATAGTACTACAGCTATAGTACTACTATACTAGCTGCAAGAAACGGTATTTGCTAGAGTTAGAATACCTGTTTAAACACAATTTGTTTGTTTAGTCGAGTAACAGTAAACAACACCGACACAAGCATTCCAAATACGCATAGCGAGCTGTGGCGCTGGCGCGGAAAAATAATCGCCAATGCTGTGGATATAGCGTCGTTACGCCATCTATTGCCCGCGATATGTACTACACTGATGCACACTGATGTCCACTGATGTTGGAAAAAAAGTAAAAGTACGTTTTTGACAAGAAAGAAAGCGCGCCGACTAGCCAAAAATTTTGTACGAGCATTTGTAGGAACTACCTACATACCTGGGTACTGAAAGCCGTCGTGTAATGGCCAGAACTGCTGAACGCACCGATTACACGGCTTTGGCTTATACTAGGACCCGTTGAAGCTAATAGCTCCTGGAGAAAGGCAGCGAATACGTAAAAGATCGCCGCGAGGCGGCGTTTGCGCGCTTTGCGCGGATATCCAGGCTGCAGATCGTCTAGACAGAGGCCACTCACGAAATGCATACCTTCGCCAGCGACATACGCCATACGCCCCATGTATCATGTATGTGTTAGGAGCTGGCTGCTGCTGACTCGACGCGCTAATATCGATCGCGCGAACACACTACACGAGAGCGATCACATAACCTGCTGCAGCAAGTTCACTTGCACCGCCCATTTCGCCCAGTAATTGACGAACCCGCATCCTGCTATAGGCAATACAGATCGACGAGCGTACAGCGAGAGAGAGGGTCCGTCTAGCATTAGCATGACTCACCCGCGATGTCAACAAACGTAGTTGCGCAGCTTGTCTGCATGATAAACGTGCTGTAGCCAATCAGCGCAGTCACCAGCGATTGGGCGCAGCCGCCTTCTTCAATAGTAGCATCCGAAGGATCATTTCGCATGTATATTTGAGGAATTTCTGTGATTTGAGCGCATTCTGGCGGGCCGATTGTCAAAAATGGCGGGTGTAGCTTGTTCAAAACCTGCAGTGGCATCACCTGCAGGAACACCGGAGTTGTAACTGATTGAAAACGGTGAGTTGTGGTCCGTGCGGCGGCGAGTTAGGCACCATGTTAATATATATATAGTCAATGGCTGCGTGTGTGCTGTAGCTGCAGGTGCGGACTGGTTCTTGCTGCCAGTGGGTTTATTCTTAACACGAACCTTTCTCCGCTATCCTGGAACTTACTATGTATCCCAATGCTTTGTATTAAACTAGTATAATGTGTTACAAAAATTCGAAGCGACGAGCGGCTATTCTTCCAGCGCCATTTCTATTGACCTGTGACGTACGCATTCCCAATGCGCATAGCGTTCGGCTAACTTCGTCATGACGTCACGACTGACAGCAGGCATCCAATGATACATTCGATCTTGGAGTCGAAGTTAGTCGAACGCTATGCGCATTGGGAATGCGTACGTCACAGGTCAACAGAAATGGCGCTGGAAGAATCGCCACTCGTCGCTTCGAATTTTTGTAACACGTTATATTAGTTTAATACAGAGTACTGTGATACATAGTAAGTTTCAGGATAGCGGAGAAAGGTTCGTGTTGAGAATAAACCCAGTTTGGAAGTTATAGTCTTTGAAAACGCACCAGCAAACCGCCCTGAGTGATTCACTCAGGGGTTCCTCCACACAAAAGGATACGCTCGCGTTGTAACCCTATCCTGTGTTTGGGTTACATTATTGTATCTAGGGGAGATCCCTATCCTGTGTTTGGGTTATATTATTGTATCTAGGGGAGATCCCTATCTTGTGTTTTGGTTATATTATTGTATCTAGCCGTGTTGCAACCTAAGGCTCAGGCTCGGGCTCATGTCACAAGTATTCTTTAGTAAGTCACTAAGGCAGTTTAGTTAGTGAGTGAATTCGTTACACAGACACAGATTAATTATAAAATTGTCGTTTTTAATTATTGTTAATTTATATCCTGATATGTCTGTAGGTTGGCAAGGGAAGAGCTCGTAAATGAAGCAAAACGAGGAGCTGAGAGATACGACACATTGGGGCCGATTGGCTGGTAGGTCCATTATTTCAGTTATTTAAGGGATCCTTTACTCTAGATTCTAGGGTTATTTTCAGTTAATTTAGGTTAAAATTACGCTACATAAAAAGTTTCATGGTTCAATCACCATTAGAAATATATTTTTTTTAATGTTTTAAAACTAACGACTACAGTTTGATTACAACGACGGTGGCGCCACTCAAAGCGCACGATCTGAAAAGTTGCGCAAAACGACTTTTCAGCCAAGGGCTACAGACCGAGGGTGTTTCTTATTTATTAATTTAAAAGCAAAAGGATTGTAATATCTTATAAACGACGTATAGTTTCAGTTATATTATGGATAAATTTGTACTAAAATGAACATCGTTCGGTTAAATAGCATTTAGGTATAAATATAATTGCACCTTTGGGATTAGCCCTCGGTCTGTAACGTGCAAAATAAATTGTCAAATGCGCAACTTTTTCAGGGTGGCAGCACGGTCGCGGGTGTCAATGGCGCTGTTCAAATTTGGTAGCGTTGATGTATAATTAATTATAACAATTAAATTAGGTATCTGGTAACAAGTACGTGTGGGTATAGACGATTTGTTATACAGTAAGAACAGTTGTATGCATTAAATGCTAGAGTCTAGTATCCCTTTAAATACCATGATTATGTCTCTCCTCCTAGATTGGACTTGGAGTAACACTAACAATATCTGACCAGGCTCTACGACTGTTACCCGTTGTAGAAACGTTGTGAAAAACCAGAAGATAACTTTTGGCTACCTGGGACACAGTCATCTTTTTAACAATCTCATAATTTTTTGTAAAATCACCTGGATTTAACAACCAAATTCATTCAGGTAGGTAAGGAACACGCCATGTACAAATTATATGTGTACAGTGATTTATCCATTCATATTTCCAGGCAGAAGCCGCGGTCAACCAACAAGGTGTTTTTCAGCAGAACTCTGATGCAGGCTCTGCAAAGTCCTGCCGGATATCGCACCAAACGCACTCCCGCCGATCGCACGGAAGATAACACGGATGTAGACGGCAACCAGAGCGACCACGGCAGCAGCAACAACATTACGAGCGGGACCACCACATCTCACCACCATCGCACAGAAGCGAAAAACACGAAACGCCAGAAGACTCACTGAGAAAACCTTTTGAAACTCGAAACTTCACCGAAAACAACTTTCCTAGTGGCGAAACGCGAAGCTGACCTCTCGCAGACGACCCCTGACTTCTGACACGGTGTCTCACGCGAGAGCAGCTTCTGTCTGGAATCTTGCACTGGTACTACCGCTGCGTGCGTGGTCTCTTTGCTTCCGCCTCGAGCGCGCGCGATGGCGGGAACTGTGATACGCGTAAAGCGCAAGCGAAAGTCCGACCCCGTCGAGAAACTCGTCGTGTCGTCGAAGCGACGCCGCCCTGGCGACGACCTCGGCGACGACCCTGACCACGACGACGACGGGCGGCGGCAGCGCAGGACGACTGTGTTCCATCGCGTCGGCACGGTAACGGCGAGTGAGCAGCCTCTCTCGCGGCGCATCCGCGAGGCCCTGCAACACGGCGTCGTCTCGCCGGGACAGCTGAAGCTGCATCAGCCGCGCCCCCGCGACCTCGCACGCCGCGACGCCGACCTGCGTCGCCACGACGACCGCTACCAGCTGCTCGTCAGCCACCGCGGCATCCCGCTTGACGACGTTGCCAAGGCGACGCCCGACGACGCGGCGGCGCGGGACGCGGAGGCTGCAACGCAGCAGGAGGCCGAGCGCATCCTGTGTCTCTATGATGTCGTGCGCGACGGGATGCGGGACGACGACGTTGCCGTGACGACGCGCGGGAAGCAGGAGGCGATCGCGTGCAACGGCGTCGAGATGTCGCGGGAGCCGGTTGCCGCGGCGACACCCGATTACGTGTATGACCTGTACTGCACGGGCAGCGGGGACGCCCCCGACAACGACGACGACGACGATGACATCAGCATCGAGGCGTTTGACGAGAATTACGTGCAGCAGTATCCCGAGTGCGAAGCATCCGCCGACGACGACGACGACGATGATAGCAACGACGAGAACAACTGGCGTAATGACTACCCTGACTCAGACCCTGACGGCGGCAGCAGGGACGAGGATGAGGAGGATGAAGCCCTGCAGCTGTACGGTGACTACGCTGCTGCAGCATCCAGCGACGCGGTGCCCGTGGAAGACTTCGCGAGGTTCACCATGCAGCAAGAAGAGTCGGACGATGATGATGATGATGAGACTCCTGGCTGGGCCGTCTGTATCTGAGCGTGGCGCCCCCTGGCTGGGCCGTCTGTATCTGAGCGTGGCGCCCCCTGGCTGGGCTGTCTGTATCTGAGTGTGGCGCCCCCTGGCTGGGCCGTCTGTATCTGAGAGTTTACAGTTTGTGCCACTAGATGGCAGCCCATCCTTGTTATTTTACTGAGGATATTAATGAGCATGTGTATATGAAAATATAATGAACTCCGTGTGCTGAAACCTTTTCCTTTGGGATGTGTTTTTGGCAGGTAATCTACTGAGTGTTTGCAGGTTGCGTCATGCATGCGCATACTAGGTCTGTGGATACATGCTTGGGTACATGCGGTATGCATGCAAAGTAGTGACCTGTTGGCCTGGTCTTTTGATCTGTGATACGCCTGCCTGGTGCAATGTGGAGACTGATTCATCAATGCTGTCAGGAGCTGTGTGAAAGCTTACCGATCTGGTTACTGGCAACGGTGATATGCGTCAGGCCGGGTTGATTGCTAAGCCACCGTCCACGAATATTTGCAGCACTTGGATGTCTGTTGCTGAGTAACAATTCTATATTAATTATTATCTCTCGACCTTCGCCCACTGATCTGAAAATCTTCCACCTACGTATCAGTGGCCGGAAAGTCGGCAAGTTAGATGGTGGGGAGACAAAACAAATAGCAGTCAGAGGTAGTGATGTCACGATCATCGATTATACTCGATCATCGGTTGAACAGTGGCTCGAACCAAGCGCTTGGTTATCAAAATCCATAATCGATTTAATCGAAAACAAAACAAAAATTTGAACAAGAAAACTTGGAAAAGTGATGAGAATCAGTACATGTATTATACACACAGTAGTAAACAGTGCAAAACAAACAGTAAACAGGGCTAAACAAGCACATACATGCACACACGTACATGCACACGACGTTACGCACACGCAGGCATTCAACACCCCGAGTAACCGATTGTAACCGATCATCGGTTACTTGGGTCCAACCGATGATCGATTACGAAATTACAACCGATTGACAACACTAGTCAGAGGTCTGATGTACTCTGTCTGTGTAGTCTTCATTGCATTACGTGTGTAACGTGGCAAAATATACTCATTGGTTCTGTCTGAGATATCATCAGCGAGGAATCGGAATCAGACGAGTGAGATCAAACAGTTGCTCGACTATAGTGTGAGAGTGTGACTCTTAAACGCAAGTGAGATTTAACTCTTTACTTGCGGTTCATTTCACCGATGTTTTACAGGTTCTAAATCTCACACTGCGCCCGTGACTCTCACACGTCATGTTATATAATGCAGTGAGGGCTGAAGCAACCAGGCGTGGCCTTCTAGCAGGTTGAACTGTATTACAAGATTGATTGCACAATGCCTTGTTAGTCCTCCCCTGCAGCTAGGGATTACATACCAGCAGTGCTGGTGTTATTGACTGCTGTAGTGTGCTGAGGTTTAGTCTTTTGTAATGTTGAAATCTGCTACTATACGGTATGCACAAGTTATTTACATGGGTTACACTCTTTGCTCTTTTTCTTGTTTGCTCCATGGATTTTGTGCAATTAGTGACACCGAATATGAGTGTTATAAGAAGGGCCGGTGTTATAAGAAGGGCTCTTGTGTTGGATAAATTGTTCAGAGATTAGTTTATTATTGCCACCAGGGGCTAAAATTTGCGAACTCTAACCAGAGCACTTAAATCAAATAAAGATCTCAAGATCGAGATTTAAGTGCTCTGCTCTAACACTGCATCACAGAACGCCTTGCTTGATGCTGGCACATTACGCGTTCCTATATACATTGTGGTATATATCATGTGCGTGTGACAGAATCGTGTTGCGATTCCGTGTGCTGCCCCCTGGTGCTTCTAAATATTTCATTGATTGCAGGAAAGCGCTTGATAAGTGTAGCGCATGAATTAATGATAAGAGACTCAATGTTTAGGACAAAGGATGCGTACACTGTGCTTTCATTATTAATAGCGGGCCATAAATAAATCTCTCGCGAGCTTTTTAATAACTAAGCAAATGAGTCGCATTTCTTACCGTTACCAAGTAGACTGTTTATTGAACGTGTTTATGAGCATTCTTTGTGATACTTGTACGTAGATATTACACGCCATATTACGCAGTCAAACATTTAAACAACACCAGCTGTTCAGTCTCTAGAGACTAAGCATTTTGCTACGATGTGTTCACGCTTAAATGTTATAGATAATTTATTAATTTGGCACTGATCGCTTTAATTGTAGTCAGCTGTCTTATCCGTCTTTACGCATCAAGTGGGAATTTAATTTTCAATTGGAATTGTGTTCCGTGGTTCAACGCTTATAACGTTTATAATATAGACAACGTTAAATATAACTGATTTAATTTTATACAATTACTGTTGTTGTCAGCTTTTAATTAAAATTATAACTTAACTAGTCAGTTAAAAACTTTTTTGTCTGGATCAGCTCGTGTACAAGCTTCATTACGGAGCACTCGTGCACACGTTGTTTGCGTTGTAAATAATTAACGACGGGCTGGTCATTTCAGAGATTTGTTGGCAGTACAGTTTCCCTCGCTAGCGACCAAACAAGACAGTTCATGGAAACATGGTAAACAGCAAAGGTCCATTATAGATTACCGAAAACTTCATCATTAATTCGATACGATTTTTTTTACATAAAATGAACAATATCACGCGATATAGTTTATAGGGACCCAGCTATATATTCCGCAAACATCCGTTAGACAAGGTCATGGGCATGGCATCCGGTTGATGCGCTGCGTATTCGCTGTAGCAGATGCTTGCTGTGATTCAGAATAATAACACGTGTACAGGTGTTCATTAAAACGGAGAAAGGTGGATGCCGGTAGAACGCCTAGAGCTGCACGTACTAGCTGGCAGCTGCACGTGTCTATTATTCACTCGTGATATATCTACTATCTATGAACGCACGCACGCACGCACGCACGCACGCACGCACGCACGCATACCGTAACCGCACTCCGTAATAACTCGTCACACAGCAGCATGGCAGTAGATAGCTCCAAGAAACGGTATTGCTAGGGTTAGAATACGGTGTATTGACGTTAGTCACACAGCCTGGTCGGGTTAGGCATTAGATAGAGCTGCACTACTACTACACAGATAGAGGCTATACGTAGTAATATGTCGTAGAAGTAGTTACTGGAGATAGACACACGTACGTTTATAGAGGATAGCTGTAGGAGCAAACGACATGCAGGGAGAGGGGAGAAAAATCTAAATTAAAGGTCATGCACCTGCAGGCTGCATTCACACGCGAATCGAAATTCCATCCACGGTAGACGAACCCAAGATTTCCCGCAAATCTCAATTAAGCTGAGTTTACCGCATGAACCCCACGGCGCTTGCACACACGGTACAGGTGTGTGCAGTATAGTACTTACGGCACAGGTGTGCGTACAGTATAGTAGCCACGGCACAGGTGTATAGGATACGGTCAAGTAACGATCGCCCCGCCGATACCGTAGTGACGACTAAGGCGGATAAGTAAGAGGAAGGCGATGACGTAGATTGCCGCATCTATCCGGCCGTCGTTACGGACGCTCCCACGCAGCCTCCCTGCTGATGATGTCATACAATGCACCCGCACGCTCGCTTCACGATGCTTTAGGCACGCATGGTCACTAATTAGTAATTAGACACATATACACGCACGTACACAAACACCAACACAAGCCTTCGCGCACACACATACCCGCACATGCACACACATACATATAAGCACCAACACGCGCGCGCACGCACACGCACACGCACACGCACACGCACACGCACACGCACACGCACACGCACACGCACACGCACACGCACACGCACACGCACACGCACACGCACACGCACACGCACACGCACACACACACGCACACACACACACACACACACACATACCCGCACAAGCACAGAGCACATGCACGCACCATTGGGGCCGTAACTCTCGAGGGAGGGAGGGGGCAAGGAGGCCTTTGACCCCAAACCAATGTAAATAATGTCACTGAGGTTAATAGCCAACTGCCCTTAACTCCGCAAAACACAAAACGGACGTGGCTTTTGTCACAAGCAAAATGAATTAACTACGGCCCTGCACAAGCACACGCACACACTCACGCACGCACACACACTCACACTCACGCACACACACACGCGCACGCGCACGTTCGCTTGTTTGTTAAGCGGCTATATTTTACAGTGAGGGCGGAGGGGGGGGGTCGCGTGAAGCTGCCGGGGGGGGGGGAGTCGCGTGAAG
>NW_014577608.1:184833-207833 GCF_000485595.1 Priapulus caudatus
CTCTTTCTTTCACTTCAGGTTCTCTCTCTCGCTGCTCTCTCTCTCTCTTCATCTCTCTCTCTCTCTCTCTCTCTCTCTCCCCTCTCTTCACTATTTTTCCCTACCATCCTTACCTGACACTGCTTGCATTGGGTCACACATAAGCAATACCTACTTTGATAAAAAAAAACCTACACTCATAGCAAATCACAGACGATGAAACAACCTATATAAGCACAGTGGTAGCGACTTTTGTATCTCCCTGCGTGGCAAAGTTCCCTCAACAGTCATCGCAAACACTTCATCAATGAAATTCTGGCAATTTACGAGTATCCCAGCCACATTTCCCCTGCATGCATTCACGAGCAGCGTTTAAGCAGTAAGAGCATCTGCTGATTTCTAAAAAAACTTTCAAGGAACGCGCCTAAACGTTCGCACCAGGCGTAGACAGGTCGTTTCGTCGGCTTCGTCGATTGCTATGAACGCGCGGTTTTAAACTCAGGTAGAAAGTGATCACGACCCCCCACAGCATCAGAAACGTGCGCCGAAACAAACACAAGCGGGAAGGGGAGGGAGAGGGGAAGGGGAGGGGGAGGTGAGGGGAGAGGTGGAGAGGAGAGGGAGGAGGTGGGGGAGAGAGGAGAGGGAGGGGAGGGGAGAGGGGAGGGGGCAGGGGGAGGGGGTAACACCACAGCACGTGTACACAGGGAAGCCACGTCTCGAGTCGTTGTCGTCGTTAACGACCGCACACATGCGCACACAGACACACACACACACACACACACACATCACACACTCACGACGAGGACACCACCATGCCAGAGAGACGTCGTTACATAAATACCTTCACCGGACACTTGGTCATTACCCAAAATTGATATATCTTCCTGAAGCCAAGAACCTGTGATAGCGGGAGCATAAATACAACAGTGTCAATGCTCACACATTCTACCAGACGTCTCGCATGCAACCAAGAGAACAGTGTCCACCCTCGGAGGAAGATGCCGTTTACGGAAAAACCAGAGAAGTTCAAGAACCCAACCACCATTAGGGGGGGGTGAAGGCACTTCTAGGTAGTGGCATGCACGTAATCATGAACATCTACAGAGTGAGTGAGAGCCACGCTCGATCCCTGCCTGCTTCGCACGCACGCACGCAAACCTGCGCTGTACCACAAGGCTAGACCCGAGTATTGATTGCCAAACGAGACTGAGGAGCGTGGCGGATGCTTTTAAAATGACACAGTTTTACACCCGGTCGTCGGCGACGACGATGACGGATGTAATGTCGGCCGTGTCAGCCGACGGTAACGTCGTCGCCATCACGCAGCAGTAAGTACTGCATCTCTCCTTCCTTCACACGCACTCCCGTCACCGCCTCAGTCGACGACGACCGCGCGGTTATGTTTTCGCATCCGATTACGGTAAGAAGGCGAAGGGGAGATAACGCAAATAAAGGCCGGGACAGCCTCGCAGTCTGGTCGCGCATGCAATCTCCGCAACCATGCTACTTCTATCGCGAGATTCTCTCTCTCTCTCTCTCTCTCTATCAAGAGAGAGAGAGAGAGCGAGTAAGCGGTCGTGCACACGTCTCGCAGGCTTAGTAAGGCGCGGGCGGGCGTGCGTTCGTTCGTTTATACCTCTCATACGATTAGCGTACTGCTTGACGATGCTGGTTGGCGGTGGAGGGTCACCCGCACCCTGCCGCGCGTCCACCGGCGAGGCCGCCACCGGCTCTGCAACAGCGGGCGTGGCCTCGCACTCTGCGACCGCCGCGCTGTCAGAGGGTGGGGCCTCGTCAGTGGGAGGGGCTGCGTCGTTGGCGGCCGCGCTTTCGACCTCTTGTTCGGGAGTGGAGGCCGTGTCAGTAGCCGAGTCAGCTGTATCCCATGCAAAAGCAAAAACACACTGGGTTGTTAAGGCCTAGTGTGGGGTTAGTGCCGGCTGCCAGCTGCATCTTCCCACGCCCACCGCTACCCCACGCCCATGCTCACTGCTGCCCCGGGGAGAGCGAGAGAAACGACCCCCATGCCACACGACCACCCTCACTGCTGCCTCGGGGAGAGCGAGAGAGGAACCACCCCCCTGCCCCAGGGAGAGCGAGAGAGGAACCACCCCCCTGCCCCGGGAAGAGCGAGAGAGGAACCACCCCCCTGCCCCGGGGAGAGCGAGAGAGGAACCACCCCCCTGCCCCGGGGAGAGCGAGAGAGGAACCACCCCCCTGCAGCAGCAGCCCCAGCCGCAGTGGGTGGGTGGCTCCTACGCACATGGACAGTCCGGAGAAAAAATGCTACACATACTCTGTTATTATTATCTAGTTCACGCCGCCGGCGCGCCGCCGGCGACGAATAGAAATGCGCATTCCGGCGTTCCGCGGTACGTACGCCTCTCACCAGGTGGCGTACGCTCTACCACAGTCCTGTTGACCTGCCACCAGGGGGAGCCGTAACCTTTGTGCTGCTGCGGCCGGACGCCTTGGTGCTTGCTGCATAGTCCTCGCCCGTGATAGGGTTGTGGTCACCTGTAAGTGTGACATCAGAGAGGAGAGATGAGGATAAGTACATGATGGGGAGAGAGATGAGCGCCTTTCTCTCTCTCCAGGGTTCATAGTAGTAAGACACATGTTGAAATAAGGACTTATAAGACCCTTTCTGGAGGCCAAAATAAGACTTTTTTACGCGATTTCTGATAGATCACCGACTATTATAGTACACTAATAATATTTATATATACACAATTGCACAGCAGATTTAATTATTCCGTATTATATATACAACAATTCTTACTCTAAGTCGAGAACAGTTTATAAAACAATTTATATAAAATATTGTAGGTTGCAAAATACAAGGACTATTAAGTACTTTTCTAAGATTTCACCAAAAATAAGTACTAACAAAGGCCCTTATTTTATTTTTGGCAAAATAAGTACTTATAAGACTTTGGAAGACCCGCTACGAACCCTGACTCTCTCTCTCTTTCACCTACCTACATACAGCCAGTAGTACCTGTCTCACTGTGCTAGGTTCACGTACGTTTGACATACGAATGCACCCTTTAACTAAGCTCCCACCGCAGCTTTCCATGATAAATACTTCCCCTTTCACACTTATACCCCTGCTATTACGTCTAGATATATATATTATACGCACGAATGTAGATTCTCATTATCTAGAGTGATGACATGGTAGTATTCATGTGCAAAGTTATCATATGCTAGTACATAGAATACACATGTGAACAGTAACGATGAAATTCTAGCGTGCACGATTAGAAGTTTTAATTCATGCAGTTTTTAAATATTAATGACACAAACAATCATGCATATTATAGTAAAAGGGCAAGCACGCCAGCATAGTGCTGCTGTAAGAGACAGAGAGTGTGGGGGCCGAGGGAGGCACCTGAAAACCATAAATGATTCAATGTAGCAACCAAAGTTACACTTGCTGTTTATATAGATATGTAGATTTATCTCTTGCTCCACCCCACCTCCTTATACTTGCTCTCTATCACCCATCCTCTCTCTCAGACTCTCTTTCTTTCACTCAGTTTCTCTCTCTCGCTCTCTCTCTCTCTCTCTCTCTCTCTCTCTCTCTCTCTCTCTCTCTCCCTCTCTTTCACTATTTTTCCCTACCATCCTTACCTGGACACTGCTTGCATTGGGTCACACATAAGCAATACCTACTTTGATAAAAAAAACCTACACTCATAGCAAATCACAGACGATGAAACAACCTATATAAGCACAGTGGTAGCGACTTTTGTATCTCCCTGCGTGGCAAAGTTCCCTCAACAGTCATCCAAACACTCATCAATGAATTCTGGCAATTTACGAGTATCCCCGCACATTTCCCTGCATGCATTCACGAGCAGCGTTTAAGCAGTAAAGCATCTGCTGATTTCTAAAAAACTTTCAAGGAACGCGCCTTAAACGTTCGCACCAGGCGGTAGACAGGTCTTTCGTCGGCTCGTCGATTGGCTATGAAACGCGCGGTTTTAAACTCAGGTAGAAAGTGATCACGACCCCCCACAGCATCAGAAAACGTGCGCCGAAACAAACAACAAGGGAAGGGGAGGGAGAGGGAAGGGGAAGGGGAGGTGGAGGGGAGGTGGAGGGGAAGGGGAGGTGGAGATGGAGAGGGAGGTGGAGAGAGGGGGGAGGGGGAGGGGAGGGGGAGGGGTAACACCACAGCACGTGTACACAGCAGAAGCCACGTCTCGAGTCGTTGTCGTCGTTAACGACCGCACACATGCGCACACAGACACACACACACACACACACACACATCACACACTCACGACGAGGACACCACCATGCCAGAGGACGTCGTTACATAAATACTTCACCGCGACACTTGGTCATTACCAAAATTGATATATCTTCCTGAAGCCAGAACCTGTGATAGCGGGAGCATAAATACAACAGTGTCAATGCTCACACATTCTACCAGACGTCTCGCATGCCAACCAGAGAACAGTGTCCAGCCCTCGGAGGAAGATGCCGTTTACGCGAAAAACAGGAGAAGTTCAAGAACCAACCACCATTAGGGGGGATGAAGGCACTTCTAGGTAGTGGCATGCACGTAATCATGAACATCTACAGAGTGAGTGAGAGCCACGCTCGATCCCTGCCTGCTTCGCACGGCACGCCCACGCAAACCTGCGCTGTACACAAGGCACTAGAGCCGAGTATTGATTGCCAAACGAGACTGAGGAGCGTGGCGGATGCTTTTAAAATGCACAGTTTTACACCGGTCGGTCGCGACGACGATGACGGATGTAATGTCGGGCCGTGTCAGCCGACGGTAACGTCGTCGCCATCACGCAGCAGTAAGTACTGCCATCTCTCCTTCCTTCACACGCACTCCCGTCACCGCCTCAGTCGACGACGACCGCGCGGTTATGTTTTCGCATCCGATTACGGTAAGAAGGCGAAGGGGAGATAACGCAAATAAAGGCCGGGACAGCCCTCGCAGTCTGGTCGCGCATGCAATCTCCGCAACCATGCTACTTCTATCGCGAGATTCTCTCTCTCTCTCTCTCTCTCCTATCAAGAGAGAGAGAGCAGAGCGAGTAAGCGGTCGTGCACACGTCTCGCAGGCTTAGTAAGCGCGGGCGGGCGTGCGTTCGTTCGTTTATACCTCTCATACGATTAGCGTACTGCTGACGATGCTGGTTGGCGGTGGAGGTCACCCGCCACCCTGCCGCCGCGTCCACGGCGAGGCCGCCACCGCTCTGCAACAGCGGGCGTGGCCATCGCATCCTCACCCGCCGCCGCGCTGTCAGAGGGTGGGCCTCGTCAGTGGGAGGGCTGCGTCGTTGGCGGCCGCGCTTCGACCTCTTGTTCGGGAGTGGAGGCCGTGTCAGTAGCCGAGTCAGCTGTATCCCATGCAAAAGCAAAACACAACTGGGTTGTTAAGGCCTAGTGTTGGGGTTAGTGCGCGCTGCCAGCTGCATCTTCCACGCCCACCGCTACCCCACGCCCATGCCTCACTGCTGCCCGGCCCGGAGAGCGAGAGAACACGACCCCATGCCACACGACCACCCTCACTGCTGCCTTCGGGAGAGCGAAGCAGCAACCCCCCCTGCCAGCGAGGGACACCCGCGAGACGAGAGAGGAACCACCCCCCTGCCCCGCGCGAGAGCGAGAGAGGAACCACCGCTGCCCCTGGCCCGGGGAGAGCGAGAGAGGAACCACCCCCCTGCCCCGGGGAGAGCGAGAGAGGAACCACCCCCCTGCCCCAGGAAGAGCGAGAGAGGAACCACCCCCCTACCACACGACCACCCTCACCACCACTGTCGCGTAGAGTCGCAACAACAGCTTCCTCACACGACAACCGCTTATCGCGGGCATGGCGTTCAAACCAATAGAACATTCGGGTGTGAACCTCCGCTTTCCCCAAGCCCCCACCCAGTGGTAAGGAGAGCACTGGATCTTTGCAAGTCTTCATTTTGTAGGTGGTGAATGTGTGAAGCAAAACCACGAATGGAGTAAGAGGTGATTGACTTGGTAATGCGGTATTCATAGATCTGTCTATTATTAATTCATTCATTTCTTAATGAATGAGACATACAAGTGCAAGTTTAAGTGCATCTATGACGTTGAAAATAACACTAAAGTTTTAGACAGTAACTAAGGTGTCTAGCCAGTGCAAATCCAACCAAATTTACAAATGAAAAAAAATTTGACAATCACATAATGCAACCTACAAAATGAAGATTTGTATATGTGTACACCTGTACTCACTACTCGAAATAACCTATGCACATTTAATGTCTACAAAGTCCATATCGAAAATTAAAAAGAAAGAAAAAAAAAGATGTAGTACAGAACCCAAATGATTTACAAAATGTGATGGGGTGGGGTGGGGGTGTCCACTCACATAGGGGGCTGGAGTGTGGGAAGGTGCAGGCCGGTAGCGTAAAAAATATGGCCACACTGGCGCTATCCCAAACATGCACAAAAAGCAAGCAGGCACAGAGAAGCGGGTCTGACGTCTCAAGGTCTTACGAGAAATGTAGGCAGTTGCCATTTTACACAAGAAACAAAATATTGGGATGCATAACTATACGCAGAAACAACATTCGTTATTCATCGCTTGATGACGTTAGACATGCGTAGGTAAAGCGCATGCGGGGTTAAAGCGAAACAAATTCCATCGGAAACAAACGAATTATGTCCGAACGAAATGATGGAATTTTACAAAATTTGGACAGCAACAATAGGAATGCAATGCTGGGTGTGAAAGCAATCAATTTTGCCTTCAAAGATAACTCTCGACCCATTTTCGGGCGAGATGGCCTTGCAAACGTTATCCAACACATGACATATTTCTGCAGGTTTTCGTGTATACTCTATAGTTATAAAACATACGTGCTAACCTTACCCTCTCGTCGAGAAATATGAACAAACACGCACATTACATAAATATGTAACAAAAGCAAGGCCTTTTTTTACAAGACAGACATGCAAACGTACGCTAATTTACGTAATGAGGGGGGTTTGGAAACCTATAAGAAAAAACTTTGTGACTGCGGCCACACATTGTGTTAGGCTTCAGTTCAACCAGTGCAGCATTAATCATGAATGGGTTATTGCATCAGTCAGTTACGTGCAGGCTAGTCGACTGTTAATTATTAAGTAACAGGTGCAAGTACAACACACGTGGTACGCAACTTGTGCCAAACAGAATAATTGCTTTTTTCTCGAGGTTCTGGGCAATCTCAGTAAAACGAATAGAGATTGCCACTTATGGACGTCACATCCATCACAGCTTACTAAATCATGGCAAGTAATGTGTCGGACGACGTGACTAAATATCACACACACGCACGCGCGCGCGCACGCACACACATCCCAAATACACGGACGTGTGCAAACGATGTGTCCTCACTCTCACACTTTAATCACAGGCATTTTCGCATAATACAACTTAATTTTTGTAATTCGCACAACTAACAACGCATGTCATTTTCTCCCCCTCGCTGATGTATTGCGTTGCCTTTTCGTATAATCTCTCGCATATATCCTAGCCTTGCTGCTAGGTTACTGTCAAATATTGTAGCCTGCATGACTAATTAGACAGTGCCAGCCATTCAGCTTGGTTAACGTCATACTAGGCACCGCCAATGCAGCACACTGGCAACGCATGGTTACTGACCGCGTTTTGTAGGAGCTTCCTCGGTTGGCGTGGCAACCTCGCAGGGCTTCTCCTCTGCGGCAGCCTTCTCATCCTGTTGGCTCTCCTCCGCCGCCGGCTTGTCCTCTTTGTGGCTGCAGCACGTACAAAGATACAACACTCAGCCGTGAGCCTGGGGGGAGAGGGGGAGGCGAGGGAGGCAAGGGCAGGCCCCTTCCTACGTTGCGCAAACCGGGCGCGCCCGCCCCGTTTGGGAAAACTCCCCCCCCCACGTTTCAATCGTTGCGCCACGTTTAAATTACTTCTGCCCCAATTAAATTCCACCACAATAAAAGTTTGACAGCGCGGGAATCGAGGTCGGCATATGTTTCCATGAACCAGAGTATTCATGTGACGTTCACTGGCGTCACGCACAAACTCTGCTATCTCCGAAGTTGAATGCATACAGCCTGCTGATGGTGCTGGTGGTTGCGCATGGTCATATTCCATTCTACTCATATCAACTTCCGCATCAGACTTTTCGTATATCAAGGAATGATGCAAAAACCCTAAACCTAACCCTAACAATAACCCGACTCGGTTATCTTATATACGCGTGTTATAGTACCAACACTATCTATGGTGGTAGATAGCCACTGACGTACACTGACGTCACGCGGATACTCTGTTTCATGAAAACATATGCCCACCGGGAAGTAGTTTCCCCCTCCCCCTCCCTCCCTGTTTCAATTTCATCCTGGGGAGAACCCTGGAGGGGAGGGAGATGAGGGAGGGGGAGGGAAGGGAGAGAGGAAAAGGAGACATGGCGAGACAGACACGATTCAGCATCTATAGATATACTGCAGGTGGAATTCAATGCATTGAACGATTGCCTGACATCAAAACTGTGATGATGAATATAATTTGTGCACATTCACAAGCAATATTAACGCCCAATTCAATTTTCTTTACAATAACATCACGACCAAAGATAGGGAGAGAGCGGAAAGCATCCACAATGAAGAACTGAAGCATCTAGGAATAGTGATGGTCTTCTAAAATAATCCGAGCGGGAAGAAGAGAGAGAGGGAGAATCGAGAGAAAGAGAAGCGAGGAGAGGTCTACCAGCCCGCCCCTACGTGGGAACAGGGACATTGGCACGCGGGGAACCTACCCGTAGTCCGGCGCATCACCGAAGATGTTAGAGGAGCCTCGCGGTCCGCCAATGTTCCTTGGCTTTGCCGTGTTGTTGTTGGCGGCAACGCTGTCTGTACCAAAGATGTCCGACTTCTGGTAATTCTTCACCCTCCTCGGTGCATCGTCCACGTCCGGTCCACCGAAGATGTTACTTGACGCGCCGCCGGGGGGACGCGAGATTCTGCACAGTGAATACCATGCCAAGGTGAGCGCCACGCTGGGACGTGTAACCGCGAGGATTTAGGCCGATGCATTGTATCCCAGTTTTAAATAACGGGTATAGATTAGAGATATTAATGCAGTAATGCAGGGGTCGAAATTAGCGGTATCCCGATATCCGCGGGATAGTAGATTCTTGCGTTGGATACCAGATTTCAATGATTGGTATCACGTCGGAATAGTAAAAAAAAAATCATCAAAATCGGGATAGTGGTTGTTGAGCATATTTGGAAGCACAAGCGTAAGCTTAGCTGATGTTGATCATAAATATGATGTGTATACATTGTATCAAGCGAACCAGACAATGCGTCTAGACAATACGTACGTCTGCAGTGTACTTGTCTGTGCATATCTGTTAATCTGTTTTCATGTTTTTATATAATAATTACATTACATATTAATAATTTTCAAATGCTATTATTGCATATTTCAAGATTTTGGATACCAACATTGTTGAAATTACTATCCAAAAAATGGGATACCAGATCTTTGGGGGGAATACCAGATTTCAATACCTGGTATCCCGAATGGATACCATAATAGAAATCTAATTTCGCCCACTGTAATGACTAATGAGTAATGGTTCAAAAATATAACTGAACCCAGCAAGTAGTTAGCGCAAGTTACAAAATATTAATTATAATATATTATATATTTAATTATAATTTTAATTTTATATTCCATGCCGTGTCCACTTCAGACTCTTGCATGAACACTAAAAGTAAAAGTAAAAGCTTCTAATTCAGAATGACTAACTGCAATATGTAATGCTAATGGGGAGTAATGCACTGTAAGGCTCTACTGTGGAAACATCAACACAATTATATGCTGAGAATTCACGCTGCTGAAAATTTTGCCAACGTTCAACTTTCAGTTCAACGCTTTTGCCAGCGAGGATGGTGCGACACCACCCAAACTGCGCCGGTAATTACTGCTGCCAAAATGCCGCCAAACCTACTTCGCTATTATCGTAATTTAACAAGTTCCGCGTGTCTTCAAACATACCTTGAACCAGCCTTGCCATCCTCATTGAGACCAACATGGATCGTTGTAGAACCCATCTTTCCTTAGAGCGATATTATGAACAAGAAAAGTTTAGATAATTTGGAAGAAGAAATAGGCGGTTCACTTTCTCAAACAGGAAGCGTCTGCGAGCGCTATCATCATCGATTCATCATATCCGCCACGTCCATTTTCACTAATTTCGACGGTAGATGGCGGTATAACAAACATGTCAGCGCTCTGGTGTAACATTAGAAGTTAGTTAGAAATTTGACTGAGTTCTTCTAATGTACTTTACGGATACTTGCAACTCTTTGTGAACCATGTCATTGCCTAAACATCATGTTGCGTTGGTCAGAACACTTTACAAGCGAATACTGCGGCTTCATCGGGGACTCAATCCCGAATTAAGAGCGATGGGAGACGAGTATGCAAAAGCCGAGTTTAAAAGACATATGAAGGCCTCACCAGAGCAGACTGTGAAATTTGTGAAGGCTTGGGTTGATTACGCCTTTACCTTATCTAAGCAGTTATCTGGGATGGAGCCTAAAGCGTCGTACGGAAGGTAAATATTTGTAGTTCTTAGATACGTGTAACCAATAAACCATTGCCATTGCCATTGGCATTGGTCACCGTTAAACTTTGAAGAACGACCATTATTTGACATTGTCATTCGATTCATTGTGTTGGTGATTGATCTAGATACAATAATGTAACCAAACAAGAGTATGGTTACATTATTGTGTCTATTGATTGATCGTGCAGCGCGTTAGACATCAGTAATTAATATTAGATCTGAAATCAACGAGCGAACGCACCTCACTACATTTACCGTATATTATGACACTAAAACAGTTGTTCTGTTGAAATATCGTCTATCTCACAATATGTCAAAAAAGAGAAGATCATTTTCATTTTCTGTTCATTTTATACCACTAACAAAATTAATCTTACAATCGTATTTTATTTTGGATAGACGTCTCAGCCATGAAGAATTGAACAGTTTTAGTGAGGAACAGATATACCAGCTGTACCACCTAAACCAAGAAGCAACTGGAAAAACAGAAGATGCCAGCAGATAACATCCAACTTGCAAGAACGAGAACTTACCAATTGAAATGAGGCAATCGGGTGTATTTAGAATTGGAATGTGAATTTGTGTCGTAGAAGTTTAGAACATAGAAACATAGAACATAGAATAGAGAACGTCTAATAATGTAATTTTGAAATCACTTGTGTGATAAGTAATAAAGTTTGTTGTTTATGTTATTTATAAATCTTATCTATTAGTCTTTATCTGCTTATAATACAACTTGCATACAACTCTCCTCACCACAACAGAACTGTCATGCTGAAGTCATGTATGTGCCTACATTATGGCACTATGATAGAGTTAGTATCTTATTATGCAAAATAATGCAATATATGATTTATATTGTGATCTTGCCTACCTTTACTCTCCTCTTCCTTCTTTCCACCCAGCCTTCTTTCCTCCTGTATTGTCTTTTCTCCACCACCGTCTCTCCTCCACTTAAAACCCCTCCTCCACCTGACTACCCTCCTTCATTCGCCCTTCAGCCGCTCTTCTTTCATACATTATCCACTCTTCAAGTTTCTCCCTTCCTGCATCCCCTGTCCATTCTCCACTATCCAACCTCTCCCCTCTTCCAAATTTCCTACTCCTCTACCATGACTCCTCCCTCCTCAACTTCTCTGCCCTTTTCCTTCATCCACCTCTCAATTTTGTATTTCAATTATTGTACCTCCACATACTGTAAAACAAAACGGAGTGTAAAACAAAACACTAGGTTTTATATAAGCTTTATAGCTTTCTAACCTCTAGCCACTTGTCTTGAGGGGACAAGTGGCATCTAGGTAAATATCCAGGTAAGACGAAAAAATCAACCTTCATAGTTTTCACGTGCACGTGTTTTATTTATAATTATGTCCGCCAGGTGGCGGGATTACATGTTATGATTGTTAACTTATCATTTGCTTGAGATTGTGGAGCGGGAAGATTTGGTATTTCGGGAGCTAGTAAACATTTATTACGTGTGTATTATTTTGTTGCATATAAATATGTACTTTATTTTGTGGTACAATGGGAGATGTGTGATGCTTTATTCTGTGATGCATGTAAAGCTTGGCGCCAGCCACTGGCCATGATCTCATGCCTTTGAAGTTGACGTTTTTCAAAAGCTAGAATTATTTTTATTCATTACTCATTAGACATTATTAATAATAATAATATTATTATTATTATTATATTTTTCTACATCATGATATAACATTATCATGACTCATAAATCATAAACAGTGGAATTTTTAGATGATGGAGTAGTGAATAGCGCTACCCGTGTTATATAAGTTATAACTTATACTACTATAAGTATAACTATAACTGTATAAGTACTATATCATAATCATAGCCATAGGCTCTGGTACAGCCTTAGCTCATAGATACTACCCCAAGGGTACTTGGGGTAGTACTTGGGGTAGTATCTATGCTTAGCTCTAGTACTATAGCCCGCGTTCATTAACTGCCGCAGGCAAGTGTCAACCAACCGGGCTATAGTACTAGAGCTACTGAGCTAGTACAGCCTATGCTATAGTACTTAGTAGCTCTAGTAACTATAGGTACCCTGTGATTTCACCATATTACCATACGGTAAGTACTACTAGTACTAGTAGTAGTACTATAGTTAGTGAAGTGCTTGTATTTACAGATGATGAGATCTAATGAAGATCATGGAGAGAGTGTTGATATTGACGTATCTGAAGTCTCGGCTGTAGAGCAGCTGCTGGGGTTCCTCGCCGATATCAACAAACAGAGGAGCGAAGCTGAGACGGTGTGCCAGCATTATCGTACCATCTTTAAACAAAGGAGGTGAAGTTGAATACAAGAGCGTAGCTAACCCATTGGCATTGTGCGTGGGGGAGGGGCAAAGGCATGTGCGTGGGGGAGGGGCAAAGGCATGTGCGTGGGGGAGGGGCAAAGGCATGTGCGTGGTGCGAAGGTGGCTGCCATTGACTACGTAATGTATTTATATTTCTCTAGGGGGAACAACTCACTGCCCCTCCTCCCGGTATTTACGGCTCTGAATTCATATAGTGTTATGAGTCGACATCTATTATAACTATAATTAATTGTGTAGCGCTTGTGGTAACATTTTAGCATTGTGTCCACGCTGAGCTTTGCCAGGTTGATGATATATTTCTACTGGCATAGTGGTTAGCATGTTTATGGGTGCGTGCACAACATAACCATACAAATTTTATTATGAGCAGCCCCAAAATAAGGCTGCACACAAACACCTTGTGTTCTTTCCTTCAGGAGGCAGTATATACAGAGGCTGTTAGACAATAATAAGCAAGATCCATCGCCAAAAAGTGAGGATGTCGACTTAAAACCGGGTATTAAAATTCTGCTTACATCATGTACCATCATTTATCACGCAGTTGTTAAGATGAACGTATCTTAAGGTTTATGTGATTGCATATATATATCAATGTTCATTTTATCTGTTGTCAAATCCTATAATTTGCTTTAGCTCCCAGTGTTGAAGTTAAAGTCCCAAAATCAAACTTTATATGCACACTTAAAAATCAAGGCAACATTCTCTCAGGGATAAGATTCACCGTCTGGTGTGCTGGCTTGCGCATGGTCACGGTCGTCACGTATTTGATGTTCCGATCGCTCGTTACAGATTCACCGGACGAGAACCCACTGGAGCTCGTCGAATCCGCACTCAGGAAGTCGAGAGAGACGCGAGAGAGACTGCAGCGACGCCGCAATGTCACTCAGCCTCTGTTCACTGCCACGGACCCAGCCACTCATCCAGCCACTCATCCAGCCACTCGTCCAGCCACTCACCCAGCCACTCGTCCAGCCACTCACGCGAGTCTGCTATCTGATGCTCTCCGAGATAACGACCCTGGTCAGCTCGACGCAATCCTGGAGGAAACTAACCGAGAGGGGGCGCCACCATTGGCTGCATCCCGTGTAGCCGCCACCTACACAGATGAAGGAGGGCCGATACCTGGCGAGGTGATGCCGGCGGAAATCGGCGAGAAAAGCGAGAATAAATTGCAGTTTCTTGTGGCAGAGGGTGCTGCAGGTAGCGGCGTCATATCGCAGTCGAGATTGCAAGACTTGCTTGCCTCCGTGCATCTCGCGTCGAAGCCGAAGCCTAAACTCACGGGAGCGCCACCTAGGAGGGACGACGGATCGTTGAAGGCTTTATCACGGCCGACAGCGACGCAGCGTCGACCCGCCACGCAGCCACAGACCACGCGCGCGGCGGCCTCATCGCGACCCCATCGCCCCGGCAACCCATCCGGCGTTCCGGCGAACCCGGCGCGCGTGTCAGTGGCAGCCGTCCGCCCGCGTCCATCGCCGAGGCAGCCGTCGTCGCTCTCCGTTGCAGGCGGTCGTGAGAGACACACAGTTAAAGCCAGCTGGCGTCCAGCGGGGGACGAGGCGTCGAGGCGGGACCCGGCGTCGGCAGCGTGCGCGGCGCGACAGCGCGGGGGAAGAGCCGAGCCGCCGCCGCCGCCACGTGATCCAGGAACGCGCGAGAAACAGTCGCGTCGACAACCACAGGGGGGCGGCGGCGGTGACGCGCGGAAAGAAGCGAAGTGCGCCAGCGGATCAGACGAACAAACGAGGAAAGACGTCAGGTAAGGTTCTGCTCCACAGGGAGGGGTGGTGGGGGGGGGACCGGTCACACGAAGCAGGAGCGGTGTCTGTAAGATGTTGCCGGTCGTGCAGCGCGGCGATCGTCTGCTCTACGCTTCACAACGATGGCAGCGGGAATATTCACGGAGTTTCCCTTCAGTGTTGTGCAGGTGCCAGACGAGCAGGCCATGGAA
This sequence comes from Priapulus caudatus, assembly GCF_000485595.1. NCBI lineage: Eukaryota > Metazoa > Priapulida > Priapulimorpha > Priapulimorphida > Priapulidae > Priapulus > Priapulus caudatus. Next base: position 199,718 of record NW_014577608.1, read on the forward strand.
GAACTGAGGAGGGTCTGCAGGAAACACGAGCGATTGAAGAGAAGCCTACGACGAGAGGTGGAGGAGGGTTGCACGGACAGAGAGGCGTTCCTTAGCCAGCTGGAGTCGCTAGTATGTAGCGTTAGTCGGTGGAGATGAGGCGCTCCGCCATAGTTATTGCTCTCAGTGAGAGCCAAGCACTGCTGCTGGTCTTCCTAAGTTAACTATATAGCAGTTTAATTTTAAATATACAAAATTAAATAATAAGTGATATGTAATATACGACAGTATAATTCAACTACATTCTATTACCTATTGACGAACGATGCTGTTTGTACGTGTGTATAAAATATATATGTTATACATAACAGTCAACCATTGGTTGTCGATTTCAGAAGGCAGTCCATTGTTGCAAATCATTATGACTCGCTTCTGTCGTTGTCGTAGATGCAGCCCGATAAACCAGCACAAGCGGAACACGCCAGCAGAGGGAGTGACTGTAGTTGTCCGCGGCAGATAGCTTACAGGGACCCTTCAGAGTTGCAGCAGCTGATGGACTTGGTGTGTGAGACGCAGATGCTCAGCCTGCAGGTGGCGCTGTTAGATAGCGTAAAGGAGCTGGCGCCTATGACGCAGCACGAGGAAGGGTGAGCGAATAGAGTGACTGCACTCCCGAGGTCATTACAAACACGCATCAAGCCGGTAGAAATTTACGATGCCCCTAAATCTGTTAGCAGATCTACGGATTGTTTTGCTAAAATCCTGAACTTTTCATTAATAGGGGCCTGGAATGGTACCGCATTTTAAGTGGAATGGTAGAGGGCACCACCACCTTTCCGACGTTAATAAAGGACAAAGTACTGGAGCTGGGCTGATTTGTCCGTTCTCATCAATTCTACGTCCTTGAATCCCAGCATCAGTTGGAGGAACGAGTGTTAAAACTAATCATCAGGTGGTGCAACGTGATGTATACATGTATTGCAGCTGTCTAAAGGTCTGTAAGACACGTTAGCTGATTCTTCTGTTTTATCTAAACAAGGAGCTAGGCAGTAACACAATTACTATGATTAATAATACTTGATTTGACACAGCACTCATAATTTCCAAATTTATTTATTTTTTAAACATTAAGTATTGATGATTTAATACATATATATGTACATACGTGATATTTTCTATATTCTTACAAATATACAGATATCGGTTTTTATGTTTCACACAACTATTATGTATGTTGGTTATCACATTGTTGTTGAACACTACTCAGTTGAAATGGATGTAATCCCGCCCCTCCATCAAATTGAGCGATGCCAGATTCTTCTCGAAAATGCCTCCAGTCAAATCCTGCCAACAAAAGTAAAAAATGCAATCACCAGCATGTTAGCTGCATCACATGCTGTATCTCAGAATTATAGTCACTAATGACTGCTTGGTGAGGTAAGGTTGGATGTAATAGGAAAGACTACATGAGAGAGGCAGCTAGTGTGCATTGTGGTTGTAGCTGCAACACTGTCATGCCCTTACAGGATGCTGTTGCCGGTTAATGTATAGAGGGCAGAAGGCAGAATAAACGCAGCACTGCACTGTAACATTGCAGGAATTTCTATGTGAAAACACTTCTACTATATTTACCATCTTCACACAGATGACAAACGGGGGTTTGGCCTCAGTGAAATGAACTATAGGCACCCTAGGTCGCGGCAAGCACTGAAAACAAAATCCGGTATTGGGACTAAGAACTTGCACAAAATAACTAGTATGTGCATAAGGTAACGATATCTATGAGATAATGTGGAATGGACATAGTTTTTGGCAAATGTACTACACTTAAGGAAAAAGTCTAGTGCACAAATGTGGTAACTCACTGCCAGTAACTATATCGTAGTGTTACTAGCAGGACCTCAGAAAACTTAGTCTCTCCGACTCGCAAAATGTTTGAATCGATACTGCAATGTTTCAAAGATCTTTTCGATTCTTGGACATTAAGTTCTAGGTTTCTTTTCTCGATTCCACGACTGCATTCGAGGACTAGACCAGCTGCGGTGCTTACCGTTGATTCCTCATGTGTGTAAACTCCCTTCGCAATCTTCTTCTTATCCACATCACAAAATGACATCACCTGGAAGAGTGGGACATCATTTTCATGGTATATCATTCTGACGTGATTAAGCCTTTACGATACTGTACCATCGTTGTTCGGTAACATGGTTACACGGTAAATTACTTGACTGCACACACACTACTGCACCGTTACCACCTAACCATGAACCCGTCGTGTGAATACCATTATAACAACACGGCCTGACCCATTGTGACTTTTCTGCACATTTCCTAATCACTGACGAGTGGCCAACCACATTTACTCAATCCTAATGTTCATAGCAACGATATTAGAGCAATGCAGATGGCAGCACATGAGCGGGTGAGCTAACCTTATTCCTGTTCTCCACAGAGAGAGATCTGTATAGCTTCCTTCCCTGCTTACCAGCATTCCATATGGTGAATTCTTTCCACTTGCTAAGCACTGCAGTCTCCAAGGCTCTCAATCTCACATCCCAGATTGTATCCCTGTAACACATGCACTGTACGACACAGCGTATATGACGAAACAACGACGGATTCATTTTTGGTTGTTGACTACCACATCTAAAAGTTATGCCTCAACTTACTCGAGCACGGAGAAGGTGGCGCCGCCCTGGTGGTAACGGTACATGAGAAGTACATGGTCCACTCTGTGGAGCTGTCCACCCAACTCTAGATGTCTGAGGAAGAATATGAGATCTTCTGGTGTGCCCTGTGGAGCAAACATAATCGAGTAATGCTTGTTGTTCGTTGGATGTTGCCATGCCGATTGTCTCCGAAAATTTACAGTCATTCTTGGGTTATCAACAAACACTTGGCAAAGGTAGGAACGCTTTGCCTGATTTATGAACGTCTTAGAAAGATTACCAGGTCATGATGAAAAGGTGTGTTCCTTTAATTATTAATTAATGTATTATGTGCATAGTAACGGCAAACATACTTTTCACAGAAAACGACAAGGAATCTCAAAGTACATCCTCTTTTCTTGCATGGCAACTTAAAATGTATGGATTTTATAAGTGGTTTTCTCTTCCCTACTCATGATTTAATTCATCAGTGTATTTTACGCATACGTCTCAGTTGCTGACTATCAGTGCAGATTTACAATTCTTCGTTATCGGGGAACTAACCTTGCCTGCCTCACTGAATCCACCGACAGCGTCGTATAACTCCCGTGCGCAGAACCATGTCGGCATTAGCAGAGTCGGACCATGCGATGTGTAAGCCTGCAACAGAACAATCAGAGCGAATCTGCCACGCGTCGCCCGGCGTAGCAATAAACCACACAAAGTCATCGAGTAAGTGATAAATCAAAGCTCTCTGATTTTGTTTTGGTTACCTGGTCTTTCGTTATCGCAGATCGGCTAAAAACAGTGTGAACTTCACGACGCGGCCACCATCGTTGTTTAATTCACGAGCCTACCTGTAGATGGAGCTGCTCGGGGGTGGTGGAGTTTGCCCACTGCACGTAGCGTTGTGTGGAAGCCTCGGGCAGCCTGCGCACCTGGCAGCCCAGCAACGTGTGTCGCGAGCGGACAGACGCCGCTGCGAGCTGGAGACGTACGCGCATCGTTGCCATGACGTCGTCCTGCCAAGCAGACGAACGCCATCGCAACGTCAAGATTTCACGGTTTACACCGTTTTTTGAACTGCAGCGTAACATGTGGTGATTAGGCGAACAGTGATATCATTGCGCGTAACAGTGATTTGGAAGCTGATGTCTATTTAATGCTGGCATATGGTGGCGATATTTACCAATGCTATTCGTCCGAACCACGATAAGTGCGAGGACAACACAAGGAGCAAGTTCGTACTTACAGCATCCAGGAAGCAGAGGTGGGATCCCTGACTCTGTTCAACAGCCCTGTTCTTTGCGAAGCCAACTACAAGGAGATCACACAGGATTGAGACGACTGGTAAAACAGACAGCATCAATGCCGTGCAGGTATTCCATCAGTCCATAAATCCTCAAACGAGCACCAGTTCTATTCAGACCATAAGCCTGAGACTTGTCACTATGGCAGTATGGCAGTGGTGCTATTATTCGATAGAGGGTTCAAGGTTCTCACATCTGACTAGATAAGGTTTTAGCTATCAGCATAGGAAGAGCTAGGTATAGGTTTATCTATCCAAAAACACGTGACACTAGTTATCTGTGAGACATACTTTCTGAAAGCCTACGTGTGCTACAGATTTGTTATGTTAAACATGCGTTTACACCTGCTGCCTAGATGACTGATTAGTGTGGGACTGACGTGAACAGGTGAGAGTTACCTCCGCTAGGCATGCCACTCTTGTTTTCACTGATCACCACGCGGATCCCTCTCTCAGCGAGCGCTGGCGAACAACGCTCGATTATCGCTCTCGAGTCATCCTGAAATAATGAGAGAGGACAAAACTGACAATTTATCGATATTTATCCTCTACACTGTCAATCTTCATTCAGCACGAGGGTTTCGTTTATATCAATGAATAAGCCCTGCATACATATCATCAAACAATGCGTGAGAGAATCGATAATTAGAGCTTAGAACACTATCGGCTATAAAGAAATAGTGTGATGATGTACATGCCTATATTTGGCTTGGGTTAGTGACGACACACTGACGGTAGCCACGACGCGCGATATCGACCCGGCAAAAATTAAAAATGTAGTGTGACAGCTAACCTGTGAGGCGTCGTCGTAAATGGACAGTTCCAGTGAGCCTTGGAAATCCTGGTCACACACAGACCTAAGACACTCTTCGAGCCACAGTGCGGCATTGCACACCGGCAGAACTATCGACTGTAATGTAGCAATTAAAAGATTAAAATATCCTGGAGGTGACAAAAAATAAGCTGACATCACATTTGGAGAGAGGGGTATACACTTTATGGTATGTCTATAGTTTCCCACATGCAATAGTTCCAGTATGCACTGTTGTGTCACATACTGCTCATGCATGGGTTACCGGTCATTTTTATTAAGGAAAAAGATAGACTAACGCTCCATTAGGAGTGTTCCCAACTTTGATATCATTAATGATTACTGATTAATGATTTATAATCCATGATTAATGATTACTGATTAATGATTGATAATCCTAACCCTAACCCTAATCCTAATCCTAACCCTAACCCTAATCTAAATGACATTAAACCACAAACTAATATATGACCATGACCATGACCATGACCATATAATATATATATATATATATATATATATATATATATGTTATTATGACCATTAATGACATTAAAGTTGGGAACACTCCTAATGGAGTATCACCCAAAAGATATGGAAAACGTCCATCCGGATCGAATAAAGTCCAAAGTTATTGGGCCCAGCAACTGAGCCACATAGGTATAGCCTTCACTGTGGTGTTATGCCACATGAGTGTTCCTGGCATGAGTAAACGTCTTCATGGTCACAGCATTTATGCAGTAAGTTGTTGAAGCACGTCCAATCAGTAGTGTCGCTTATCAACAAGCAGAACTCGTGATTGGATGGCCCTGATGTCGTATGTTACCTCCGTGTCGTTTACTTTTGCTGGGTTGGTTGGGTTGTAAATTACGTCAGATCACAAGAATAATAAAATATACTTACTACATCATATGTGCCCTCTAGTGGCATTGTGCATCTTTTCAAGTCGTGTTACATCATCATTATACGCCTGAAAATGATTGCATGAGGCTGAGCAGGTATCTGCACCTCCCGTTGGCAAAATCATCTATATGTTGATGGTGGCCAATATAGAGTAGAAGTAGAAGTAGAAGGTATGACTATATATGACAGTTTCCTCTATGGTTCATTTACTAAGTAATTGACTAATTATCAATGTATACATTACAGACAACAATCACATACAATGTTAATTAAAAATGTGCGGCTAGATACGCGGGTAGGAGAACAAGTAGATACGCGGGTAGGAGAACAAGTAGTATTCAGAGCACATGTCATAAACCCCACGAGCTACACTTGCTACAGCCCGGGGGGGGGTCACTATATATGCCGTTATTACCCCATGTGCGTTCCAAATTTTGTGAGTTAGGGGGGTGTTTTTCAACTTCTAAAGCGGGCCCGCGCGGGAGCAAATAGGCCTCCCTTTACAAAGCTAATCCCGCAGTAAGCCCTCGGGATCGTTCAAGTCAAGCACCGCGCCCGCAGTAGGCCCCCCTCAGGACGAACCACATAGTACCCCGCCCCAGGCCCCGAACGGGCGGCCCCGTAGCACACGAAACTTAAACCCCGCTGCAACAATCATCACGAGGAGCAAGATGAGCGTGAAAAAAGAGAACCAAAAAGAACTTGGTATTCCCTCCACTCTTTGCCCTCCACTTGTCTGCAAGACCTCGCAATAGGGGGTAGGACTCTTTCATTGTGTATGCAATAGTGCTGTGCGTCGGATCCGACATGAACCAAAAATCCGATCCGACAGCATTTTTGAAAATCCGAATCCGAATCCGAATCCGATGGCTATTTTGAATCCCATCCGAATCCGAATCCGATGGCAATTTTTGAATCCGAATCCGAATCCGAATCCGATGTGTATCGCTAAATCCGATCCGAAATCCGGAACATAGAAATTGTAAATAGTGNAGAGAGAGAGAGAGAGAGAGAGAGAGAGAGAGAGAGAGAGAGAGAGAGAGAGAGAGAGAGAGAGAGAGAGAGCATAAAAATTTCAAACATGTTTACAAATGTATAAAACAGTACAAATATGCGCACAATGAATTCAAAATCATAGACATTTTATAATTGATTAGCTATAACTGATACATACAATCTAATAAATACTAAATAGTGTGATATTTATCATTTCAGGTATAAGGAGCCAGGCATGTCCCAGTTTCTCATGGAGAGCTCGTGTTTGGATCCCAGGTTCAAGTCATTGCCATACCTGACTGAAGCTGATAGATTGGAGGTCTTCACAGCAATCACTCACACGGCAGCAGCTCTCCCTGGGCAACAGACAGGACAGATCCAGGTGTGGCCAAATATTAGTTTCCTGTTCCCCCGACACACTATTTTTATTTTACTATAAGTTTAAAACAGGAAGCAACATGTTCTGTTTTCAGTATAATGTACAGCTTTTTGATCACCCGAATCAACTATCTGTAATCTGTAGTGTATTCAGCACCAGATTAAAAATTCTCTATAAAGTTTTGTTAAGTAGTAAACAAACTGAAATGTCTGTATGGTAATTTTTTTTCAGGTGAAGCGCGAGCCTCAGGATACAGTTCCCCCGGCAGGACAGTGACTCTCTTGGCAGTCAAGAAACATCTGTGGCTGATTCCGACCCGACAAAGTAAAAGGCGAAAGTCAGCATTACAAGATCTGTTTGGAGATGTTTTCGTAACCAAAGTTGAACCTGCTAGATCTATAGATATATGAGCGAGTGAAATCAGAAATTGGTTCCTACAAAAATGAGCCATGCATATCACCTGATGCAAATCCTCTTAAATGGTGGAGGGCCCATGCAGGACACCAAATATCCCTTGTTGTCAAATTTGGCAAAGCAGTATTTGTGTGTACCCGCTACTTCTGTGGCCAGTGAAAGAATATTCTCTACCGCAGGAGATCTAGTCACGGCCCAGAGATCATGCTTATCGCCTGATCAAGTTGATGTATTAATTTTTCTTAAGAAAAATATGTAACTGATGGTGACTACACATGTCATGAGAAGCACTAACACACAGTTATTGGAATTGTGTTTCTTACACCTAATCAATGAAGTACAAAGACACTGAGATGGACTATTGGACATATATGCCTATTTGGTTACTTTTACTGAAGTCAAATATTTGAATTTCTTGTACAAAGGTTTTGTTGAATTTGCCCTAACATTTGGGTATTGTATATTAAAGGTTTGTTGTTCAAAGAATTTTAGTGACATTCTTATTTAATATTTATAAACCAGTCTGATTATTAAATTTGCACTTCTGTTTGGTGTTATAAGATTTGTAATTGATCGCAAATATTCGAACCGAAAATAACCGAACTGAAATGTGAAAACCAAAAACCGAACCGAACCGTGAAGTTGTGATTCGTTGCACCCCTAATATATATATATTA